>NC_037668.1:83116538-83122881 GCF_003255815.1 Theropithecus gelada
GGGGGGGGGGTGGTTAAAAATCAGAATAAGTTATTTAGAGCAGCTGTGAGAGATCACGCTCTTTAATAATAGAACAGACTCTTACGTGCTGTGGAATGATTTTGAAGTATTGCTATTCAAAATCAAAACTGGACAGCTTCTCAAAGTCCCTTCCAGACCCAGAGACCAAGAACATTTACATCCAACAATACCAGTGAGAACCAAACACATCTTTTCTGAAAAACAGTATCTTTACTTAATTGGAGGATATCAACAAGGTGGCTTTCTATGCAGTTCTGTGTTTTGCTAAGATATCTGGCTCTTTTTTATCTGCATTCTCCTTGCTTCTACTGAACCGGAAGTTAACAGCTTTCACTGTTCAAATATTAATTTTTAAACCAACCACTAATTACAGTAGGGCCCCAAACAGATTTACCTAACTAGCTACATGACCTTGGGCAGTCAGTTCTTGTAAAATGAGAGGCTTGGACTAAGACCCACTAGAATGTAAACACCATGCTCTGTTCACCACTCTACACCCTGCCCCTGGGACAGGAAGGCATTAAGAGAAAACCATTGCTGTCCCCAAACTACAAATATAAAAAAAAGCTTAAGTCATTTTTTTCTTTTCTAATCAATTAGATTTTATTCTGTTTTTCCCATTTTTAAAGAAGACAATGAAACTGAAATTTCCTATGCAGCAAACAGAAATGGATATAATTTAAAATAAGGTTCTGTTTTTAGAAATAAAAAGGGTTAACTATATAATAGCTGACAATCTTCACCCAGTTTTTTTACTCTTTTCTTCCTTCCCTTTAACCCATTACTGTGTCCCATTCCTTTTTCCTTGAAGGAGAGGCCGAAAGAGTGCAGGACTTAGAGCAAAAGGGCCTGAGTACTAGCCCCACCTCTTCTATTAACTGACTCTGTGGGGACAAGTCACTTCCCCTTTGGGGCCTGAAAGGCTGCATTTGTTAAACAAGGGAGCTGCACTAGTTATTAATTTCTAAAGTATGCTTCTTTTTTAAAAATCTGATTCACCTTATTTTCTATCCATTATTCGATTCCTAATGCCTTGATTGGTGCTCACCACATCATTGCACAGTAGCCTCAAAATCTGTCTTTCCCTCATTATTTTTCCTTACTATCCATAATGTTACCAAACAAATTTAATCCCAAAACCATGAGTTGAGCAGAGTGAAAAGCACACTGACTTTGAAGACAGAGACCTGGGTTCACAGCCTCTGCCACCCACTACACAATCGTATCACTAAAATGGCTACGTTAACTCTCTCACCAAGGGTTAAATAAACTGTATAACGCACCTAAGACAGGGCCTGACACCCTGTAGATGCTGGATAATATTTATTGCCTTTCCCTATTTCCCAAGATCAAGAGCCTCAGTTTCCCAACTGCGTACACCAAGGATGACCAAGAAGTTGCATAGGTGGCATGCATTAAGATTTTTAAACCACAGAGGCACATTCTGGGTTAAATGTTCCCAAAAGGCTCCTGTGTGTCAGGAAAGTGTCAGCCTGCCAACCTCTGCCAACACGCTTCCTGGGTAAAGCAGCCTCAGTCACCAGCTCCTCTAGAACTCTAAAAAGTAAACAGTGCAGCCTCCCTCCCCCAGGCCAAACCCACAGGTCTAGGAGAAATGAGGACTTGATGCACTGCTTCGAAAAGATGAAGATTTTATGGATTTTAATTTACCGCAAACCAAACTCCTTAGCCTGCCATTCACATAAGAAGCCACTCCCAATTCTTTGTACGTACATGTACTGGCAGTAAGCTAAGGTTAGCGCTAATGTTAACATGAATGCACCAAGCATTGTAATTTAAATTGATTTTCCAATCACAGGAAATTAAAAGGTATGACAAAAGAAAAAAAGAATCAAATTTCTCACATAATGAGGATACACTGAGCTTTGCAGTTATACAAACACCTTCTGAAAAAGCAACGGCTTTCTTCTTGATTTCAAAACTGGGTCAAAACTAGAAGGAACAAGGGAGGAGTGATAGGAACTGGCAATGAGAAGCTCATTTCTTAAAGTGACTTAAGTACGGTTACTCAATTATATGGGAATTTTTAAAAATTCCCAAACTAGGAATAATAACAATATTTATTTCCAAATACTAGTCAACGATACAGCTGAGTTAGTGGGTTACAGGGGCAATCTAGCAACTGTGTCAAAGTGTGGAAGCCAAAGAAATCTTGTGCAGAAACCAGTTTTTTTTTAAGTGCCACCTTCTTGCTCAAGCTACTTCAGCCCCAGAAACTGTTGCAAAAGCATACAATTAAAAGGATATAAAACTGCTCAGGAAAAAGTCTTTCAGAAGGCTTAGCTTCTCTAAGCTTCCAAATTCGTATCTCTACCTAATAATGCAATCCCAATAATTTGAGATCTGTGCTTTTCTGTGGTCAGGCCAAGCTGCTCTACCGGCCCCTGAAATGAACTGCCCAACGAATCTGACCAAAATTCCTGCCATGAGCTATGTTTCTGCAAAGTAATTATTCAAAAGCACTGCTGCTTCTGGCTGATCTTTTTTCTTCATTGTAGAAGAGTCCGTTTTCTTCCCCCATGTTCCTTGCTCACACCCCAAACTAAACAGGCATAGTTTTCTCCACCTAGACTTGAGGTCTCTGATCAAAGCCATTAGCCTCAAGACTCCTCCTCCACTCCCATTGGGCTCCCACCCTGTTCCGTGCCCTCTGCATAGCACCTCAATATGACTACAATCTCTTTCCCCAGTCTAGTTTTCTCTCATTTCTGACCTTACCGATGACCAGCACTCCCTCTTTACCCAGACCTGGTCCCAGCTCTATCTTCCAATTCCAGTTCCCATCCCTGCCTAGACCCTCCTCAGCTCCCATCCCTGCCCAGACCTCCCACCTCTGCCCTCTCAGTGCAATCCCCACTGCTCTAATACCTGATCTTATTCAAGTCCAGTGCCCACAACCCAGACTTTATTCAAGTCCTCATTCCTGGCCCCGGCCCCTTCCCTCTTCATTTTAAATCCTACTCAATGTCCCCTCTTTCCGATCCTTGACTAAAACCCCAACCTCATTCCTAACCCCAACAGTTTTCCTGTGATCCTGTCAAAGACCACTACTCCGGCCGGCCCACACCACTTTTTCTGACTCTGAACCTGGTGCCTCCGCCAATCCTTCACTGAAACCTCGTGCCACAAAATCTCCGACCTAGCCTAGTGCACCAGTACCCCATTTCCGACGCCCTACTGCACGCATCCTTCTCACTATACGCTCGAGTGTCCGTCTTCCCATCTCGGATGATGGCCCTGGAACCTCCTCCCCATCGTCTGCGTGCATAGCCGGAAACCTAAGGGACCCCTCCTCACCCCAACCCACAGCTCTGCTCTCGGCATCCCTAATTCCCTTTTACACGCCTCTCCTAAGGGTCCCTCTCCCCACTTAACCCCAATCAAGTGACTTCGGTCCCCAACTGTCGCCTGGGGCTTCTGTCTCCGCCCCGCCCCCACTAAAGCCCCCGCCGAATGCCCTCTTCCCACACCAAGCCCAGCGGGGTGTGTCCCCTCCCAGTAACTCCAGCCCAGTGGCTTCCCACAGAGGTCTGGTGTTGCCCCTCCTCACCTCCGCGTCCACCACCTCGTGGTAGGCGGGCGGGGGGTCGAAGCCGCCCCCGCCTCCGGTGCTCCCGCCGCGGGAGGGGCCGCCGCCGCCGTCACCTCCGCCGTCGCCCCGCGGGCCCCCACCGGGCCCGGGGCTGGGGCCGCCGCCGCTGTCCATGGGCTCGTAGCCGCCGTAGTCGAGGCCCGGCCGCTCGTTGGTGAGCAGCGCCACGGCCTCGTTGATGTCGTTCTTGGCCAGGCGCAGGGCCTTGCGAATGGTGGCGGGGTCCGAGAAGCCCATGCACAGCAGCGTGGTCATGTGCTGCTCCTCCTCCGATTCCATGGCTTGGGCCTCCGGGCCGCCCCGGCGAACGCACGGCGAAGCTACGGGTCCCGGGCCTGGCGGACCGCGCGGCGCACCCCCCGCGCCGCCTCCGCGCCCAGGTTGGCCCCTGCGTTCCTGCCCCGCGTGCTCCGCAGCCGCGGGCCAGGCTGGGTGCGGGCGTGGGTTCTGCGAGCCGAGCTAGGGCGGTGGGGCGCTCAGGCGCGGCGGCTGCCCGGCCCAGCCCTGCGCGCCGCCATGTTGGCCTCCTCCCCCTCCGCCTCCTCCTCCCCGGGCCGCGGGGCCGCGCCTCCGCTCCCGGAAGCGGCACGGGAGGTGACCGTGCTCGCCGTTGCCTGGCTAGGGGTGGCTGCGGCGTAGTCTGTTTCTTTCAAATGAAGGAGCCGAGAAAGGGGCCGCGCCGCGGAGCGTGCCTAAGGTGAAAGGGCTGCCGCGCAGCCAGGCAGAGGCGAGGGAGGCTCCTCCGTCGTCGCCACCGCCCGCCCGTTTTGCCGGCAACAGGTTCCCCCGGGTCGGGAGGGGCCGCAGCGCCGCGCCGCGCCGCGCAGCTCGCAGCGCCGAACGTCGCCGAAATCCCCTGGCCGGCCGAGCCTCCGCAGCCGCGACGCGGCTTCCCTCGGTCCGAGTCCCCCGAGCCTCTCCGAGCCCCCGTTGGACTTCCCCTCCCTGGCCGGCGCCGCCCGACCAGCCTTCCCGCATCCTAGAGGGAATTCCCTCGCCGCGGCTGTGAGGCACCTACACCCCGGCCTGAAATGCACCGCAGTCCTGAAGGAAATCCACCCTCATCCCACGCAGATTCACCCGCAACGCTGCCTGAATACGCCTGGCTGCCTACAGAAATTCCTGCCCAAACCAGACGCGTGGACCACCTGAGCTGAAATTCACGCTCACTGACACTCGACCCTAGCCCCGCCAGCCCTTGCCGAAATCACCCTAAACCCGTTGAAATTAATTCTCAGCCGTCCGAATTTTCCTTTCAAGATGGACCACCTGTCTCCGCCTAACTGACTGAACTCTACCGAACTCTTACCCTGAAATCCCCTGGGAGTCCAAAATATATTTTTTCAGCCCGAAATCTAAATCCCAGTTCTCTGTGTGAAAACCTCCAGAAACCCAGACTCTTGTTACTTCGACCACAGACTCGTTCGAACATCGTGGACATCGCCTTCCCACATTTTCACCGCAGTCTTTGGCTCTGATTCTTTGTCCCTGCCTCTTGGGCAGCATCCTATCCCTATTTCTTTCCACCTTTGAGCATCCGTCTAGCCCTTTGAAGGCCTGCTTTCTTTGCTTTCTCTTCTCTCTCACCTTTGGCATTGGCACTCTGGGGCCATATCTTTAGTTCCCTTGACTTCCACTATCTAAGCCAACGGTGTCCAATCTTTTGGCTTCCCTGGGCTACATTGGAAGAAGAAAAATTGTCTTGGACCACACATAAAATACACTAACACTAATGATAGCTGATGAAATGTTTTAAAACTCTCATCATGTTCTAAGAAAGCACATAGAATACACTAACGCTAATGATAGCTGATTAAATTTTTTAAAACTCGTATCATGTTCTAAGAAAGTTTACGAATTTGTGCTGAGCCGCATTCAAAGCCGTCCTGGGCCTAAGTCCTTGCTATTTTTCCTCTTCAATTTCCTTCAATTCATAGTTCTCTAGGTTATTTTCCCACCCTTTCCCAAGATTCAGATACCTATTCCTTCGTTCTTGCTGAGTTCATCTCCTATGCCTATTCTTACATACTTGCTGAATTCATCTTGTAATGTCCTCATCCTGGTTTCTTCCTGAACCTGAAATCCAACTAACCTTTCTTTTTCATCCCATCAAACCCCTGCTGTTGCCAAACCAGCACTCACTAAGATCTCCACATACACCAAATATTAAATTAGTGCCAGTACCCAGACATTGTCTCTGCACTCTGCTGGCATATTTTCCCCTGGACCACGAACCCTTCGTATCTAGTAAATTGCCACCTATATTTATAAACACCAGCAATTTGATTTACAGGGTGGATTTGTCACTATTGTTTACTTTTAAATGAAGTTACTGTATTTTTTTCCATTAAATGCGACATTATAAAGCCTAGACCTCATATCCAAAGCAAATAAATTTTTGAATTAAAAGTAACAAAAGGGCCGGGCGCGGTGGCTCAAGCCTGTAATCCCAGCACTTTGGGAGGCCGAGACGGGCGGATCACGAGGTCAGGAGATCGAGACCATCCTGGCTAACACAGTGAAACCTCGTCTCTACTAAAAATACAAAAACTTAGCCGGGCGAGGTGGCGGGCGCCTGTAGTCCCAGCTACTCGGGAGGCTGAGGCAGGAGAATGGTGTGAACCCGGGAGGCGGAGCTTGCAGTGAGCTGAGATCCGGCTACTGCACTCCAGCCTGGGTGACAGAGCGAGACTCCGTCTCAAAAAAAAA
>NC_037668.1:83122979-83136697 GCF_003255815.1 Theropithecus gelada
AAAAAAAAAAAAAAAAAAAAAAAAAAAAAGTAACAAAAGGGGCCGGGCGCGGTGGCTCAAGCCTGTAATCCCAGCACTTTGGGAGGCCGAGACGGGCGGATCACGAGGTCAGGAGATCGAGACCATCCTGGCTAACACGGTGAAACCCCGTCTCTACTAAAAAATACAAAAAAACTAGCCGGGCGAGGTGGCGGGCGCCTGTAGTCCCAGCTACTCGGGAGGCTGAGGCAGGAGAATGGCGTGAACCCAGGAGGCGGAGCTTGCAGTGAGCCAAGATCAGGCCACTGCACTCCAGCCTGGGCGGCAGAGCGAGACTCTGTCTCAAAAAAAAAAAAAAAAAAAAAAAAAGTAACAAAAGGAAACCTTCTCATACTTCTGAACAACAATGACAAGAAGGAATGCCTATAATTGGTTTGAGTCACAATGTATATATTGAAATAAAATTTTATTAAGTATGAACTTCTAGGTACACAATGAAGTTTTAAATGTTTATCTGAATAAATTTATTCAATAAATAATTCAATAAATAATATATTCAATAAATTTAATAAATAGAATAAAAATGATTCTATTTACTAGGTGCCAGGTACTATTCTTGGCACAAACAAAAATTTGATGATGGCAAAGTGAGGGCATTCAATTCTGCCTTGTGTTTGAAGAGTTAGTGACTAAGAAATGAATTACAAGGAGAGAGGAAGTAACAGGTAACGAAAAAATTGTCACTAAAATTTGAGGTTGAATCTAAGAGGTCATGAGAAAGCCAACTGAATCAGATGGCACGTTAAAAGACTCATCAACGGTGGCAGGTTTATAGAACATGACAGAGGAAGCTGTGCTTAGCTGAGAAGAGGAAGCAGAGAAAAACAAAGTCTGTGATAAAAACTGGAAAGGAGCCACAAAAGGCCACAAAAAACAAGGAAGTCCATTTTGGAACCGGATCCTGGAGTGACTGAAAAGGCAGAGTGTCATTTGAGGATGCGAGTAGTATAATCATACTTTTTTTGCATATAAGAAAGCAAGTGAGTACTTCAAACTGTGGAATTGGGATAGCAGGGGTGGGGCCTATGAGATGAATATTCATAATTTTCATTTACATTTTTATTTTTATTGCAGTAAAATCTAGAAAATGTTGAGAAGATTTTTAAAAATTTAAATTACATTCAATTCCCATACCTCTTTCTCTAGAAAGGTTCTAAAGGAAAAAGAAAAAAAAATAGCTACATCTAGAAGTAAGGTATGATGAATTATCTTGAAGACTGAGGGTTTTCTAATGTTAGTAAGTAGTTTTTCAGATTATTTATTGAATATCTACTTTGAGCCAGGCTGAGGACTAGGGAGACAACTGTGAGAAAAACATTACACAATTTCTGCCCCTTTGGAACTTACCGTCTATAATAAAGGGAAATCGACAAATAATAGTCATAAAGCATGATAGGTACTTTGATGGGGGAATTTCAGGACATAAGGGGCAAATTCTTGCCCTCTGTGGGGGTAATTACCAAGTCTATGAAAACTGAAAAGTTTCCCAGAGAAGATGACATTCAAACTATAATCTGACATAAGGTTGGAAAGCCAGGAAAAGGATTATGAAATAAGGAGAGAAAGTTCAAAAGAACAGGAACAGCATGTGCAAAGGTCCTGTTGTGGGTGAAAATAAAGCAATTTGAATGAATTAAAAGCCAGTGGAGTATAGAATTCTAGAGAGAGATGGATTGAGCATTCCTAACCTGAAATCTGGGGAAAAAAATTTATTTTCTTATTCTTTTTTGTTTTCTTATTAAGAGATGGGGTTTCACCATGCTGCTCAGGCTGGTCTCAAACTCCTGAGCTCAAGTGATCTTCCCACCTCGGCCTCCCAAAGTGCTGGGATAATAGGCATGTGAGCCACTGCACCCAGTCCAAAATTTGAATTTTTTTTTTTTTTGATGTGGAGTCTCACTCTGTCACCCAGGCTGGAGTGCAGTGGTGCCATCTCGGCTCACTGCAACCTCTGCCGCAGGTTCAAGCGATTCTCCTGTCTCAGCCTCCCAAGTAGCTGGAATTACAGGCATCTGCCACCATGTCCGGCTAATTTTTGTATTTTTAGTAGAGGCAGGGTTTCACCATGTTGGCCAGGCTGGTCTCAAGCTCCTGACCTCAAGTGATCTGCCTCCCTCGACCTCCCAAAATGCTGAGATTACAGGTGTGAGCCACCATGCCCAGCCCCCAAAATTTGAAAATTTGTGTGCTGACTTGATGCCACAAGTGGAAAACTCCGCACTTGACTTCATGTGATAGATTGCAGACAAAACATGGGTGGAAACTGAAAGCCTGCCATTGTTTGTTATTGTTGTTGTTTAACAGCTAATATAGGTATTCTGGGGATGATACTGCCCTGTTTAGGTATGCTGAACACATTATTCTTTCACTGTATTAAGCATATGGCATATTTTTTACTGTTAAGTACTTAAGTGTGAATGGTATAAGAAAAAAATTGCTTATTGGTAGCATACATATTCATAGTCAGGAGTGATGGTGATGCCAGATAATCACAGATTGTCTACATCAGTAGCTCACATGGTGACACCTCTGCTTTCTGATGGTTCAATGTATACGAACTTTGTTTCATGCATAAAATTAAAAATGTGTATTTGGTTGGTGCAAAAGTAATTGCAGTTTTTGCCATTGCTCTTAATGGCAAAACTGCAATTACTTTTGCATTGACTTAATATAAAATTATCTTCAGGCAGAGAGTGATAGCTCACATCTGTAATCCCAGCACTTTGAAAAGCCGAGGCAGGCAGATCACCTGAGGTCAGGAGTTCAAGACCACCCTGGCCAACATGGTGAAACGCTGCCTCTGCTAAAAATACAAAAAATTAGCCAGACATGGTGGTGGTTGCCTGTAATCCCAGTTACTCGGGAGGCTGAGGCAGGAGAATCGCTTGAACCCAGGAGACGGAAGTTGCAGTGAGCCAAGATTGCACCATTGCACTCCAGCCTGGGCAACAAGAGTGAAACTCCATCTGAAAAAAAAAAAAATATTAGTTGGACATGGTGGCACACTTGTGAGCTCAGCTACACAGGAGCTGAGGCAGAAGAATTGCTTGAACCCAGGAGGTGGAAGTTGCAGTGAGCTCAGATCACTCCCCTGTACTCCAGCCTGGGTGACAGAGAGAGACTCCATCTCAATAAATAAATAAATAAATAAATAAATTTATCTTCAGTTTAGGTGTATAAGGTGTGTATAAAGGCTGGGCGCAGTGGCTCATGCCTGTAATCCCAGCACTTTGGGAGGCCAAGGCAGGCGGATCACAAGGTCAGGAGATCAAGGCCATCCTGGATAACGTGGTGAAACCCCATCTCTACTAAAAATACAAAAAAAAAAATTAGCCGATGTAGTGGCACACACCTGTAGTTCCAGCTACTCAAGAGGCTGAGGCAGGAGAATCGCTTGAACCCAGGAGGCAGAGGTTGCAGTGAGTCGAGATCACACCACTGCACTCCATCCTGGGTGACAGAGTGAGACTCTGTCTAAAAAATAGCCGGGCGCGGTGGCTCAAGCCTGTAATCCCAGCACTTTGGGAGGCCGAGACGGGCGGATCATGAGGTCAGGAGATCGAGACCATCCTGGTTAACACGGTGAAACCCCGTCTCTACTAAAAAATACAAAAAAAACCTAGCCGGGCGAGGTGGCAGGCGCCTGTGGTCCCAGCTACTCGGGAGGCTGAGGCAGGAGAATGGCGTAAACCCGGCAGGCGGAGCTTGCAGTGAGCTGAGATCCGGCCATTGCACTCCAGCCTGGGTGACAGAGCGAGACTCCGCCTCAAAAAAAAAAAAAAAAAAATAAATAAATAAATAAATAAATAAATAAATAAATAAAAATAAGATTTGTATAAAACAAATGACTTTTGTGTTTATACTTGGGTCCCATTCCTAAGATATCTTATTGTGTATATGCAAATATTCCAAAATCCAAAAATGTCCAAAATCTGAAAAACTTGTGGTCCCAAGCATTTCCGATGAGAGATATTCAACATGTAGTAGTGAGAAAAGAAGCTAAGAAGGTGGACAGACACCAGTTCCAAGAGGGCCGCTTAAACTGCAATAAGGAAATTGAACTTTATTCTGAGGGAATGGAAAGTCACAGAAACATTTATGCAGAGGACAGAAATGATGCTACTTAAATTGTAGAAAGATCAACCTAACTCAATTTGGAGAATGGTTTAGAAGGGAGGAAAAGTGAAGGCAGAGAACCCGGTAAGGAGACAAAACCAGTTAGCCTTCCTAGGTAACCACTTTGGAATGAAAAGTTGAATTTTATTTTCTTATGCAGTGTACAATTTTTGTATTTTGTCTTGCTTTGAAGCAGTTTTAGTGTGATATGTCTAGATGTGGCTTTCTTTGTATTTATCTTCAATGGAGTTTGTAGAGTTTGTTGAGTATGTGGTTTGAGGTCTTTAATTAGCTTGGAAAATTCTCGGTCATTATTTCTTCATATATTGCTTTTGTTTCATTGTCTCTCTCTTCTCCTTCTGGGACATTAATTACATAAATGTGAGACCTTTTTCACCAAATCACATTTGTCTCCTATGTTTGTTTATTTTATAATTTTTTTTTTTTTGAGACAGGGTCTCACACTGTTGCCAGGCTGGAGTGCAGTGGTGTGTTCCCAGTTCTCTGCAGCCTCAATCTCCTGGGCTCAAACAATCCTGTCACCTCAGCCTCCCAAGTAGCTGGGAGTAGAGACATGAGCCATCTGCCTGGCTAATTTTCAAAATTTTTTTTTGTAGAGACAGGGTCTCACTGTGTTGTCCAGGCTGGTCCCAAATTCCTGGGCTCAAGTGATCCACCTGCCTTGGCCTCCTAAAGTGTTATATTCTTCTCTCTCTTCATGCTCATCTCAATATTTTTTTCTGCCTCTTTTCTCATTCACAAATTCTCCCTTCAGCTATATCTAATCTGCTGGCTTTTTTTTTTTTTTTTTTTTTTTTTGAGACAGAGTCTTGCCCTGTTGCCCAGGCTGGAGTACAATAATGTGATCTCGGCTCACTGCAATCTCCGCCTCCTGGGTTCACACCATTCTCCTGCCTCAGCCTCCCAAGTAGCTGGGACTACAGGTGCCCACCACCATGCCCAGCTAAGTTTTTGTATTTTTAGTAGAGATGGGGTTTCACCATGTTAGCCAGGATGGTCTCGATCTCCTGACCTCATGATCCGCCTGCCTTGGCCTCCCAAAGTGCTGGAATTACAGGCATGAGCCACCGCACCTGGCCTAATCTGCTGTTGTCTACTTATTGTGTTCTTAATTTTAGTTATTGTATATATTTCTATAAATTCACTTTAATTTTTTATGACTTCCACATCTGTGCTGAAGCTATCTTGTCATTTAATTTTGCAAACATTAATCACAGCTGTTTATAGTTTGTGTCTGATAACTTCCATACCTGGATCTCTTGTGGGTCTGTTTCTATTGTCTGATTTTTCTCTTGATTATCAGTCACTTCTTATATTTTTATCAGCATAGTTTTTTTGAAATGGAAAATTGTGTTTTAAAAACTATAGAGATGACCTGAGGTTCTAGTTGATACCTTATTTAAGGGAGGATTCACTTTAGTTTCAACAAGCAGTTGGGAGTACATATAATAAGCAACTTAAGTCCCACCGTGCCTCCTCATTGGCCACACTCCCTCCAGGCACTGGCTTCTCTGAGCCACCAGCCTGTGGCTGCCCCGGCCCACCTGCACCTCTGGCAGCACCATGACAGATCAGGCCTTTGTGACACTGACCACAAATGATGCCTACACCAAAGGTGCCCTGGTCCCGGACTCATCTCTGAAACAGCACAGGACCACCAGGAGGCTAGTCAGGCTCCCCACCCCACAGGTCTCAGACTCCATGAGAAAAGTTTGAAAGAGAGTCTTTGATGAAGTCATCATGGTAGATGTCTTGGACAGCGGTGATTCTGCTCATCTAAGCTTAATGAAGAGGTCACAGTTGGGTGTCATGCTGACAAAGCTCCACTGCTGGTCGCTTACATATTATTCAAAATGTGTATTCATGGATGCAGATACTCTGGTCCCAGCAAATATTGATGATCTTTTTGAGAGAGAAGAATTGTTAGCAGCACCTGACCCAGGGTAGTCTGACTGCTTCAATTCTGAATTTATCAGCCTTCAGTTGAAACATATAATCAGCTGTTGCATCTTGCTTCTGAGCAAGGTAGTTTTGATGGTGGGGAACAAAGCATACAGAACACGTTTTTTAACAGCTGGGCAACAACAGCTATCAGAAAACACCTGCTGTTTATTTATAGCCTAAGTCGCATCTCTGTATATTCCTACCTCCCAGCATTTAAAGTGTTTGGCGGAAGTGCCAAAGTTGTGCATTTCCTGGGACGAGGCAAACCATGGAATTATGATCCCAAAACAAAAAGTGTCAAGTGAGTCCCACCATCACAACATGACTCATTCAGAGTTTCTCATCCTGGTGGAACATCTTTACCACCATCATTTTACCTCTACTTCAACAATTTGGCCTTGTCAAAGGCAACTGCTCATACATAAATGTGGAAGATGTCTCAGGAGCCATATCACATCTCTCTCGGGGAGATCCCCGCTATGGCCCAGCTTTTGTATCCTCAGAAGAATGGAAGGAGCAGTGGGAACAGGGCCAGGCTGATTACATGGGAGCAGATTCCTTTGGCAACATGGAGAGAAAACTTGACACTTACCTCCAGTAGAAACACTGCACTTTCCTGTGGACACATCCACTTCACAAGCCTTGTTTCTGATACTTAGTATCTAGAGCTGGGTTGAGAAAAGTCTGTTACAGTCGCTAGAGGTTTTCACTAAAACTTACCAGATGAGGGGTTTTTGTAAGACAACAGGTGAGAACTGGGCAAAAGTTGTGAAGCAGCAATTCTGTTGTTACCTGGACAGCGTTTTGCTTTTTAATCCTATTTAGCTTGTTTCAGAAATTCTCACTTTTGTTGACTGCCAACATACAAAGTAAGGGAAGCTCAATATTAAGCTGTTAAGGTGGCTGTATCGATTCTTAAAATCTGCAGAGCCTGGTTTCAAATCAGTCACTGCTTTCAGAAGTAGACATGGCATCTGATCCTTGCTTGCTTGCTGGTTGTACCTACCTTTCACTAGACCTGCATTTTAGAATTGCCCAGTGCTGCCAGAGTGAGTGATTGTAATTCTGCTTGCAGGTAAATATAGCTTGTATTAACACTGCTGAATGATTCATAAACGTATCAACAAATAGCATTAACCCATTTTATTTCCTGGTCTTAGTGTCTGAAGATGTTCACCAGTTTTCTATGTACGGTAAGGCAGCATGCTAAAATGCTTTTGTTCAGTCTGCATATTTGAAAATAGCAATATGTTCTCTGATGGTTACCTACAGTGGCACCCTGTATGAAAAATAAAGACTTTTGCAGTAAAAAATAAAAAATAAGCAACCTTTGGGAGGCCGAGGCGGGCGGATCATAAGGTCAGGAGTTTGAGACTAGCCTAGCAAATATGGTGACACCCTGTCTCTAATACAAAAATTAACTGGGCATGGTGGCGCATGCCTGTAGTCCCAGCTACTCGGGAGGCTGAGGCAGAAGAATCACTTGAATCTGGTAGGCAGAGGTTGCAATGAGCTGACATCGTGCCACTACACTCCAGCCTGGGCAACACAGCAAGACTCTGCCTCAAAAAAAAAAAAAAAAAAAGCAATTTAATTCAATCAGAGATTAGAAGGGTTTTTGTGGGTTTGCTGGACCTCAGTCTTTGTGAGGCCTAGTCTATATTTGGCCCATCCTTACTTGGAGGATTCTGATTTACTTGTTTATTGCTGTGTCTCAAACCACTTCAATACTTGTGGCTTAAAACAATAGTGATTTCTTGTAATTCTCTGGGTTGACTAGACAGTTCTCCATTTGGTGTTGGCTGGGATCATTTGTAAAGCTGCATTCAGCTGGGCACTGGGCTGGGGCATTTTGGTAAGCTTTCACATAGCATCTCTATACGGTATTCCATCCCCCAGGGCCTTTCCACATGGCGTATTTCTCCACTGGGATAACCTTGACTTAAGCATGGAGGCTAGATTCTAACAGGGAGAAATCCAAAAGTACAAGTCCCAGTGAGCAAGTGCATATTTAATCTTTGTTTTCACCTTCACTAATGTACTATTGATAAAAACAAATCACATGAGCCAGATGCAGCAGTGAACACCTGTAGTCTTACCTTCTAAGGAGCCTGAGGCAGGAGGATTGCTTGAGGCCAGGAGATTGAGGAGGGAGTGTGCTGTGATCACACCTGTGAATAGCTACTGCACTCCAGCCTGGGCCAAACAGCGAGACCCTGTCTCTAAAGAAACAAACAAAAGAAAACAAATCACATGGCTAAACCCAGAGCCAATGTGAAGAGGACCACCCACAGGCATAAATCCTGGAAGGTTTGGTTCACTAGCGGCCGGCAATGTAACATATTACCATATCAAATGAAATCCTATAGTGTTTACCAGAGTACCTCCTCTTTAATGGCTCCTGATCTCCAATTCTTGTCATCTCAGCCCTGTAAGCTCTCTTCAGCTTTTGGGCTTCTCAGTTCTGATTAAGAATCAGCAAAAATGTCAAAGGAAAAGCAATACCAAGTGATGGGTTCACCTCTCTGTACTTCCTTTCTCTTCGGGATTGGTCCTCTGAGCTCACATTTTCTTAGAAACTTTCCAGTGCCTTCAAACTGATATTTCCTGTATTGTTCCCAGCTTTTCTAGTTATTCTCCATAGGAGGGATGGTCTTAAGGAAGCTGATCTGTATTGCTGGCTCACAGTGGCCCGGGAAGTAGAAAGAGCTCAAAGAGAAGTGACTGGTTGGGTCCCAGGGCTTCTAGTCTTGGAAAATCCCTCAGTCTCTAGCAGGGCAGGGCAGAGGAGCAGCAGAACCACCTTTCCTCAAAGTACTTTAGCCTGTGCAAGCTTAGACTGTCATTCTTTGACTGTTAACCAGTATTAACCAGTTAACCAGTTCTTCTGCAGTCAAAAGCATCAGGAAGTACCCACCAAGTACCAGTGAGCCCTTCTTGACGCTCTTGACTGCAGAGGAACCCTGCAACCTGAATAAATCCTCCTGGAAGGTAAGTAGGGGGGCCCTAGTTATAACTATAATTCAATGTCTCAATATTTTAGCAAATGAAGGTTCAGGTGAGTTTTAATTTGTTTCAGAAAAAGCAAAGTAAAATGATATTTAATGTACTGGGTTTTGATGGATACAAATCTGTATCCATTATATATTATATGTTTGTTTTTTCTTAAAAAAAAAAAAAAAAAAAACAGCAACCAGAAAATTGTCATCAACGTTCATACCTTGAATACTCTAATTGAGTATTGATTTTTTTATAACAGCTTTCTTGAAAGGCATAATTTACGTACCATACAATTCACCCATTTGAAATATACAATTCTAGTTTTCAGTGCATTCACAGGTATGTACAACTATAACTGTTGGCAATTTCAGAACATTTTCATCACCTAAAAGGAAACTCTGTAGCCTTTAGCTATCACCCTCCCATTTCCCTACTTCCCCCAACCCCCACAGAGATAAACAACCACTAATCTACTTTTGATCTCTATAGATTTGCCTATTCTAGAAAATTCAAATAAATGGAATCTTACAATATGCGATCTTTTGAATTTGCTTCTTTCACTTAGCATACCTTTATAAGATTTATTCATGTTGTAGCATGTGTTACTAGATCATTCCATTTTATGGCTGAATAGTATTCCATTATATGGATATTTTGTTTATCTATTCATGATGGACATTTGAGTTGTTTCCAACTTTTGGGTATTACGAATAATGCTATAAACATTTAAGTAAAAGTTTCTGTGTAGACACATGTTTTCATTTCTCTTGGACATAAACCTAGGACTTGGATTGCTGGGTCAAATGTTAACTCTATGTTTAAATTTTTGAGGAACTGCCAAATTTTTTCCAATTTTATATTCCTACCAGCTGTGTATGAGGGTTTTGATTTCTACACATCTTCTCTAATACTTAGTAATAAGTATTAAGTATCTGACTTTTTTTTTTTTTTTTGAGACAGAGTTTTGCTCTTGTTACCCGGGCTGGAGTGCAATGGTGTAATCTCAGCTCACCACAACCTCCATCTCCCGGGTTCAAGTGATTCTCCTGCCTCAGCCTCCCAAGTAGCTGGGATTACAGGCGCCTGCCAACATGCCCGGCTAATTTTGTATTTTTAGTAGAGGCAGGGTTTCTCCATGTTGTTCAGGCTGGTCTTGAACTCCCGACCTCAGGTGATCTGCCTGCCTCAGCCTCCCAAAGTGCTGGGATTACAGGTGTGAGCCACTGTGCCTGGCATTTGTTTTTTTTTTTTTTTTTTAGTAGAGATGGGGTTTCACTGTGTTGGTCAGGCTGGTCTCAAACTCCTGACCTCAAGTGATTTACCCTCCTTGGCCTCCCAAAGTGCTGGGATTACAGACATGAGCCACCACACCCAGCCAAGTCTTATCCTTCTTTAGCTAAATTTGTTTCTAAATATTTTACCTTTTGGTGCTATTACAAATGTAATTGTTTTCTTAATTTCATTTTTGGATTGTTCATTGCAAATGTATAAACATACAATTGAATTTTATATATTGATTTTGTAACCTGTAACCTTGCTGAATTTGTTTATTATTTATAATAGTTTTTGTGAATTCCTTAGGATTTTTAATACACAAGATCATGTTGTTATCTTGTATATTAATGATATGTAAGATAATATATCTTATATATCTTTCCAATCTGGATGCCTTTTATTTATTTTTCTTGCCTAATTGCCCTGACTGGAACCTCCAGTAGAGTGTTGAATGGAGGCGGTAAGAGCAGCCATCCATGTCTTGCTACTATTTTATGGGGAAAATACCCAGTCTTTCACCATTAAGAATGATGTTAGCTATGGGTTTTTCACGGATGCCTGTATCAAGTTGACAGACTTCTCTTTTGTTCTTTTTCTCCTTTTTATTATTATTATTACTATTTTTTGAGACACAGTCTTGCTCTGTCGCCCAGGCTGGAGTGCCGTGGCACGTGGCTAATTTTTGTATTTTTAGTAGAGACGGAGTTTCACCATGTTGGTCAGGCTGGTCTCAAACTCCAGACCTCGTGGTCCACCTGCCTCAGCCTCCCAAAGTGCTGAGATTACAGACGTGAGCCACTGTGACCTGCTCCTTATTATTATTTTGTTTTTATCATGACAGGCATTGGATCTTTGTCTCCAAATGCTTTTTCTTCATCTATTGAGATAATCATGCCATTAAAAGAATTCTATTGATATGATGTGTTGCCTTAATTGATTTTCAGATGTTAAACCAACCTTGCATTCCTGGAGTGAATCCCACTTGGTCGAGATGTATAATTTACTACATATGACACTGGATTCAGCTTGCTAATAGTTTCTTTTAAATCTTAGTGATAATATTGGGGAAAGAGAGGAATTACTTTTGTTTTTAAATTTTTTTTTTTTATATGGAGTCTCACTCTGTTGCCAGGCTGGAGTGCAGGGGCATGATCTTGGCTTACTGCAACCTCTGCCTCCTGGGTTCAAGTGATTCTTGTGCTTCAGCCTCCCAAGTAGCTGGGATTATAGGCAAGTGCCACCACACCCAGCTAATTTTTGTATTTTTAGTAGCGACAAAGTTTCACCATGTTGGCCAGGATGGTCTCAATCTCCTGGCTTCATGATCTGCCCACTTCAGCCTCCCAAAGTGCTGGGATTACAGGCGTGAGCCATTGTGCCCAGCCTATTTTTTTTTTTGAGATGGAGTCTCATTCACTGTTGCCGAGGCTGGAGTGCAGTGGTGTGATCTCAGCTCACTGCAACCTCCACTTCCTGGGTTCAAGTGATTCCCCTGCCTCAGCCTCCCAGGCAGCTGGAATTACAGGTGCATGCCACCACGCCTGGCTAATTTTTGTATTTTTTGTAGAGACAGGGTTTCTCCATGTTGGCCAGGCTGGTCTCAAACTCCTGACCTCAAGTGATCTGCCCCCCTCGGCCTCCCAAGGTACTGGGATCACAAGCATGAGCCACAGTGCCTGGCCAAGAGCAATTACTTTTATAGGAATCTAGGTTCTGAGTCTGTACTGCCAAAAAAAATAAAAATAAAAATAAATAAATAAAAATTTTTTTAAAAGTCAGTATGGACAATGGAGAAGGCTGAAAGAAGGAAGAGAAAAGATAATTCTTAAGTTTCCCTATCCCTCAGTAAAGACAGTATATTCCCAAATGGAGAGTCATTTGAAATTTAATGTGGTATTGTCCTTCACATAAGAAATAATGTGACTGATAATGTGACTGATCTAATGACAACCCAACATTAGCTTTTAGTTATTTTTCCAGCAGCAGCAGCAGCAGCAACGAGTTGCTCTGAGCCCCCATCACTAAGGTAGACCTATTTCCTGGGCACTGCAAATTGGTTCCACTGCCTCCACTTTGGAATACCTTTTACTTGTAGTAGTCAAGCTGGATTTATATCTGGTAGTCACAGCATTAAAAAATGCATGATACCGGATTGTCAAGTAGAGGAGACATGGGGGCTAAGACCAAGGTTTTGACTGCCAAACCCAGGACTTTTCCTTGATTCATTAGGCAGTAGGCAACCATTAAATATTTGAGTCAGGGAATACCATGATTGAAGCTGTGCTTTAAGAAGATTAAACTAGCATTAGTGCATTGGATATAAAAGATCAAATAAGCAGCTGGGTGATGAGAATGAAAAGCAGCTTGCAGAAGTAAGGTAAATTCTGCAGGATCTGGCAATTAGATTTGATGATCAAGGGAAAGGAAAGACTACTAGATTTTAAGGTCGAGCAATTGAAACAATACTGGTGGTATTTTCTGAAGTCACAGTTTGACTAGAAGGAAAGGTGATGGCTTTGGCCTTAGATGAGCTGAGATTTAAAACTAGGAAAGTTTGCCTGCAGGCTTCCACAATCATATCCCATGCAAACAATTGGAAATAAAACAGCCAAAGCTAATAAACATTTACAAGGAAAGGACACTGGGGCTATTTAATTTAGAAAGTGAAAAGATTTAGCAAAAAAAGAGAAAGGTGAAAGGATCTATTTATTTATCTGATGACCTAGTTCCTAGCCTTTAACTCAGCATACTGACTTACCCGTGACAATATATGTCAGGGGAAGCAAGCAAAGCTTGTTTTGGGAGAAGTGCCCCAAGTACACACTGTCCTTTTTGAGACGGAGTCTCACTCTTGTCGCCCCAGTTGGAGTGCAGTGGTGTGATCTTGGCTGACTGCAACCTCTGCCTCCCAGGTTCAAGCGATTCTCCTGTCTCAGCCTCCCAAGTAGCTGGGATTAAAGGTGCCTGCCACCATGCCTGGCTCATTTTGTATTTTTAGTAGAGACAAGGGTTCACCATGTTGGTCAGGCTGGTCTTGAACTGCTGACCTCAGGTGATCCACCTGCCTTGGCCTTCCAAAGTGCTGGGATTATAGGTGTGAGCCACCACACCCAGCCCACACTGTCCATTTTTACCCCATTGATACTTATTTTCATCTTCCTGCTCCTGGATAGCTGGTTCCATATTCCAGCTTTCCATATTGCTTTTGATCTGCATGTGGTCTCTTCTGGCTATTGGATACCTCTTTCCATGGGCTCTGAGAATGCTCAGATTTCAGCAATTGCATAGTTTCCTTTTTTTTTTTTTTTTTTTTTTTTTTTTTT
>NC_037668.1:83136797-83300561 GCF_003255815.1 Theropithecus gelada
TTTTTTTTTTTTTTTTTTTTTTGAGACAAAGTCTTGCTCTATCACCCAGGCTGGAGTGCAGTGGCCAGATCTCAGCTCGCTGCAAGCTCCGCCTCCCGGGTTCACGCCATTCTCCTGCCTCAGCCTCCCGAGTAGCTAGGACTACAGGCGCCCGCCACCTCGCCCGGCAAGCTTTTTGTATTTTTTTTTTTAGTAGAGACGGGGGTTTCACCGTGTTAGCCAGGATGGTCTCGATCTCCTGACCTCGTGATCCGCCTGTCTCAGCCTCTCAAAGTACTGGAATTACAGGCTTGAGCCACTGCATCCGGCCAGCGATTGCATAGTTTCTAGCAGAAGACTTCCTCTGCCAGTCCAGTCCCTCAAAACCCTCCTGCTCAGATTGACCCCAGAATCTCTGCCAGGAGATGGAGATTGGGGCAGTTTATCTTAATTTGGTTAGCAGGGTTAGGTTCTCCAAAGCCACATTCTTACAAGGAATATTTGAAAATACATAGTCATAATGCAACAGCTTGCAATTCTCTTTCTTATTTTATAACTGATTGAAAATTCTAATAAGGAATATGTGTACCTTGATAGCAATGTTGAAACTCAGTTGTTTAGAAAGATGGACTCCCCTATATTTAGCTGAAAAATCAGGGCTTGAGGCTCTTAGTTCCCTCTGAAACCATGAGGACTTAGCCCTCGGGCTCCAATTTAATTCTAACATGATTTAGAAGTCTGTTTCATTTCCCTGATGTTGAGTCACCAGGCTGGATTAATTTTCCAGGGTGTTGTGCTAATTATAGGTTAGTGGAGGAATGGACTAAATCAAAATGGCAACAAGCGAAAAAATAGCAGGTTACTCTGGGTGCTGCTCGAATGTAAAGCTATTTATAACATCACAATTGTATGGCTACTATTAATTAATAAGCATCACAGTGACCCTCAATTTTCAAAGACGTTCACCATCATTTTCTAGTTAATCTTTCGCATCCATGACTGCATTTGTTTTATATGAAGGGCAGAGCTGATGAATTACTTCCCTGAAGTCATGTCTGTGGTTAAGCCAAAATTACACTTTAAACAGATGAATAATAATAAAAATAATATATTTGTGGAGTGTTTTTCAATTTTCAAAGGATCTTTTCCTTCGTTGTTTCATGACACTTTATTCTTCATGCTTACTAATCATCCCCAAGAGGGTTTTCTGCTGGTTAGCTTAGGATAGTAGAAGAGAAGAGGGTTCAGTTTTTGGGTGTCTTGGTTAAATTTGAACTGAATAGGAACATAAGAAACACAACATTCAGGAGTTTAGAGGTCTGAGTTGTATGATCTTCGTTCCGCACCACCTTTTTTTGTTAGGTTTTCTTGGCCTTTGAGGACCCATAGAGCAAACATTCAGTTACATTAACTCTTTGTTTTTCAAGGCTTTAATTTTATTCCATTCAAACCTAAAATGTGTGAATCCACAGAATGTGGTGTCACAAGAAGCCTCAATTTAAGAAAGTTTAGTTAATCCAAAGATTACTTACAGAATATTGGAGTACAATCTCCAAATAGCTTAGCTGATCCTGGTGTCTGCTCTGAACCTTCACGCCGTATAGCATTTCTGCTCCCTTTTTCTCACTCAACACCTGGGCTTTTCTTGACCCTCATAGACCCAGGATATCCATACAGTACAGTTGATCCTCCCAGAACCTTCTATACTCCCACAAGCAAAGAAATACATAGTTGCATGGATGCTTAATAGGTTATGGAGTCTAACATTGTCATCTTACAAATAAAGAAACTGAGGCTCAGGGAGTTGAAGTGACTTTTCCAAGTCTCATAGTAATTACTAGTGCTGGGGTAAAAGCTGTCAGAGTTTTGCTCATGTAGAAAAGGAACTGAAAGTCACCAGAAAGTCAAACTCTCACTGCAGCATTTGCCATAGCACAACTACTGAGTTAGCCACTTATATCATAGAGCGGTTCCCAAGATGTTCAAAGACGCTCTCTGACAGGGTTTTGTGGTCATATTACTTGGTATAGTTGGGAATTCATGATGCAGATTTGAAGATTGGAAACTCTGGTATTCCTTAGGAAGGATTTTGTTAAGCATTTCTCAAATCATTTCTTCATTATTTTCTTCCCAAAGAAAATCTAGTAACAGCTTGTGTAATTAGTGTTCATTGGTGATAGTGACACTTTGATGAACAAATACATGGTATCTGTTAAAGCAGATACCAAGCAGTCACAAGCAGGCTGAACTGTTGAGTTCTTTATTACAGGTTATTTTATCTTCACAACATCTTAGGATAAGGTATCACTATTCCTACTTTACAGATGGGCTTGGGACTTGTTGCATGTGACAGAAATTGAGCTCAAACTTGCTTCAGAGGAAAGGAGTGTTATTAGTTCCTGGAACCGACAAGCTTGGAACATTGAAACCAACGAGGTTCTTTCTCCTATCTCTGCTTCTGTGTCAAGTCTTTTACAGACAGACGTCCTCACAAGAATGAGGATATGGCTGTGCACAGCTTAGATTCACTCCCTAACACTCTGCAGCTAGAGAGGAAAGGACTACTGCCGCCCCCACTTAACCAGATCCTGGAGAGGGACTCTGGCCAGCAAGGCCAGCCCCTCTGCTGTCTGTCTCTATGGAGGAAAAGGGGTACCATTGTTAACCGAAAGGGGTCCTGATCCAGGCTCCAAGAGAAGGTTTGATAAAGAATTCAGGGTGAGTTCATAGAGTAAAGTGAAAGCAAGTTTATTACGGAAATAAAGAAACAAAAGAATGGCTATTCCATAGGCAGAGCATCCCCAAAGGCTGCTGGTTGGCTATTTTTATGGTTATTTCTTGATTATATGCTAAACAAGGGGTGGATTACTCATGAGTTTTCTGGAAAAGGGCTCACGAATTCCCAGAACTGAGGGTTCTTCTCCCTTTTAGACCATGTAGGGTAACTTCCAGATGTTGCCATGGCATTTGTAAACTGTCATGGTGCTGGTGTGTGTCTTTTAGCATGCTAATGCATTATAATTAGCATATAATGAACAATGAGGACTTTTGTCACCATTTTGGTTTTGGTGGGGTTTAGCCGCTTTTTTACGGCATCCTGTTTTATCTGCAGGGTCTTTGTGATCTGTATCTCGTGCTGACCTCTTATCTTATCTTGTGACTTAAGAATGTCTAACCTCCTTGGAATGCAGCCCAGTAGGTCTCAGCCGTATTTTACCCAGCCCCTATTCAAAGATGGAGTTGCTCTGGTTTGAATGCTTTTGACACCGTGATTGGTTTAGACTCAATCTCACACCCTCTTTGTGGCTTAGGAGATGTGTTTTCAGAAATCCAGAAAGGAGCTTAGACAAAACAGTAGTCTCAGGGAACATAGCTAGTTAAGTGATGGAACTGAGGTTTGAAGTCAGATCTGTCTGACTCCAAAGTCCATGGTTTTTTTTATTTGTTTTCTCTGTGGTTTGTTGTTTCTATGATGTAGTATCTGTCACCTTGACTCTCCTTTTGTCCCTCACCACCTTCTGTAGTTTCCCAGTCCTCCTGACTCATACCAGGGAAGCCTCCTGTTTCCATATATAACAAAGGCTCAGGGACTTCTAACTCCTGGTGGCCTGGCTGTTTGAGCCCTGGAAGTGTACTCTCTCCTTCATTTCTCTCCTGACCCTCATTGGGAGAGTTTAGACTCCTGGGAAATACAGGTCTATGGCCTGCCTAAGAGAGGACCAGCCCACACAAAAGAAAGTACCACTGCCTCCTCCTCCCTAGTGGATGCCACCGAGCCCTGAGGAGGACAACCTTTTCCTTAATCTCCTTGAAACCCAGGCAAACTTTGACAAAAGGAAAGGTGTTTCCAGTGTGTTGTTAATGGAACCTTGGTTGCTTGGCAGAAGTTAGGTATGAATGCTATGTCTGGCGGTGTGCAGTTCTTGTCTAATTTACCCGAAGGAAATGTCTGTGTGATGTATTTTTAATTTGCTGAAGAAGGATAAGTGTTCAAACCTTTGTACATTTATGCTGAAATTAATTTTTCAAAGTCCACATAACTTCAGTGCTGTGGGATAGTCCTTAAAAACAGAAATTATGACTAGCCATAATAAATGACACATTTTTGTGAATGTCATCTCTCATAAAGTTGTTGTGAAACTTAAAGAGGATGAAGCATGGAAACCACCCAGCACCATGCTTGGCATATGAGTTGCCTTTCCTCTTATTCCCTTTCTAGCTTTTAGGGTGGTAGAAGCCACAAGAGATAAAATTCCTATGTGTATGGGATAGAAGTAGCTTTGGCTGTAAATAACAGAAAACTTAACATAAGACCATAAAGAAGATAGGCCCGGCATGGTGGCTCCCGCCTGTAATCTTAGCACTTTGGGAGGCTGAGGCGGGTGGATTACCTGAGGTCAGGAGTTCGAGACCAGCCTGGCCAACATGGCGAAGCCCCATCTCTGCTAACAATACAGAATTTAGCCGGTGTGGTGATGTGCACCTATAATCCCAGTTACCAGGGAGACTGAGGCAGCATAATTGCTTGAACTCAGGAGGCGGAGGGTACAGTGAGCTGAGATTGTACCACTGCACTCCAGCCTGGATGACAGAGCAAGACTCCATCTCAAAAAAAATAAAAAAGAGAAGATCTTTTTCCCTCACATAACACCAAGTCTGATGTTGGAATCTGTTGGTTCGGTTTTAGTCTGGGAGCCCACTAACCATATGGCTAATAGCTATTCAATTCTCCTGGCCTTTTCTTCAGGCATTTTGACTCATGGTTTCAAAATTGCTGCCACAGCTCCATATATCATACTAACATCTTTATTTTTATTTATTTATTTATTTATTTAGAGACAGAGTCTCGCACTGTCACTAGGCTGGAGTGCAGTGGCGTGATCTTGGCTCTCTGCAACCTCCGCCTCCCGGGTTCAAGCAATTCTTCTGCCTCGGCCTCCCAAGTAGCTGGGATTACAGGCATATACCACCATGCCCGGCTAATTTTTGTATTTTCAGTAGAGATGGGGTTTCACCATGTTGGTCAGGCTGGTCTTGAACTCCTGACCTCGTGATCTGCCTGCCTTGGCCTCCCAAAGTGCTGGGTTTACAGGTGTGAGCCACTGTGTCCGGCCTATACTAATATCTTAAGCAGGGAGGAAGGGTAAGTGACCCACCTAGTCCTTTTATCAGGAAAGCAAAAAGCATTTCCAGACCACTGTCCACTAGCATTTCTTATGTCTCATTGGCCACTCAGCTCCACAGGAAGTTGAGAAAAAGAGTATTTAGCGTTTCCACCCTTTATAAGTAGAGGTAGCCAAGGGAGAAAATGGTCAAGAATGGGTCTTGGGTCAGCTAACTTGTAATATTTGCTACACTGAAGCTTTTGGTGTAATTCTTAGCTGTTCTGCAAAGCTAGGGAGGAGGCTGGAGTTGGTGGTCAGTTAGCAAGAGTCAACTTTGCTTTCTCCCCTTTGTCTAACTAAAAGACCCAGTAGAGCACGGTCAGATCCCATCTGGAACATATAGGGGTGTGTTAAGCTGCACAGTCAGTAGGAAGCCACTTCATGGGAGCCAATCGTTAAATTTTTAGGAATTTTGTGAGCCAGCCGATAAACATAGACATTATTAAAAATTGAATTATAGGCTGGGTGCAGTGGCTCATGCCTGTAATCCCAGCACTTTTGGAGGCCGAGGGTGGGCGGATCACCTGAGGTCAGGAGTTCGAGACCAGCCTGGCCAACATGGCGAAACCCCATCTCTACTAAGAATATAAAAATTAGCTGGATGTGATGGCACACGCCTGTAATCCCAGTTACTTGGGAGGCTGAGGCAGGAGAATTGCATGAAACTTGGAGGTGGAGGTTGCAGTGGGCCAAGATTGCGTCACTGTACTCCAGCCTGGGAGACAGAACAAGACTATGTCTCAAAAAAAAAAACAAAAAAAAAAAAACAAAAAAAAAAACCCAAGCCGGGTGCGGTGGCTCACACCTGTAATCCCAGCACTTTGGGAGGCTGAGGTGGGTGAATCATGAGGTCAGGAGATCGAGACCATCCTGGCTAACACGGTGAAACCCCGTCTCTACTAAAAATACAAAAAAATTAGCGGGGCATGGTGGCGGGTGCCTGTAATCCCAGCTACTCGGGAGGCTGAGGCAGGAGAATGGCGTGAACCTGGGAGGCGGAGCTTACAGGGAGCTGAAATTGCGCCACTGTACTCCAGCCTGGGCGACAGAGCGAGACTCCGTCTCAAAAAAAAAAAAAAAAAAAGTTGAATTATATGAACTTATAATTAAATGAAGTGTGTACAAAAAGATAATAAATACTCAAAGACCATCACAAATAATACTCAAATGCTTTACTACATTTTACTATTAACTATGCTCTTGGGGATATTTATGTCTACTGTATCTGTATGGTATTTTTAAAATGTGTTACTGTGCATTTCTTCCCATCTCTGTGTTTAGTAGTAGTATGTTGATGGCTTTAAATTGGCCCTGGGAGTATTTAAACCAAAAGAAATCAGCAAATGCCACAAATCTGTCATGTATGTATTTGAGAGAATTAGTTGCTGAACATTCACCAGCACACCACTGGGCGCAATCCTAAAAATCAACAATTTGGAGGCAGAACGGAAATGCATGTACATTTGGGACAATTAGGTAGGAATTTCAAAACAATTTTCAGATCGTTGCCAGAGATAAAGCACAAACAAGTGGTTTCTTGTGTTTGAAACCAATGCAATAAGAATGCACTTTATAGGCTGCTTTCATTTTGCAAGGATACAGAATGAAGTGTCATTTCTTCAGCTCCTGGTACTTAAGAGTCATTTCCAAACAATAGGATTCATTGTCACCACACCCTTAATAAAAACTCACTGTATATCTACTATGGGTGAGATTCTGAGCTTAACCAAGTGACATAAAAGATGACCTCTATTTTCAAAGAGCTGATGATTAAACTAGAATATTCACAGAAAAAAATAAATGAGAGAAGTCCGTTCTGAATGCTTCGCTTCATAGCACTTGATTTGTAAATTTACATATACATACACACATACACACACAAACTATTTGTATTTATATATTTGTGTATATATTATATGTATATATACACACACACATAGTGTATACTTGCGTAAATGTTTGTTTCATATTGTGTCTTCCATTAGTCCACAAGTTCCATTAGGGGTGGCAGCTGCATCTCATTTGTTCACAGCAGTGTCCTTGTATCTGCTCGGTGTCTGGCAGATAGTAGGTACTCAATTAATGTTTGTGGAATGTACATAAATAAATGAAATGAACATTATGGACAATTGGAGCTGTAGGAGGTGAGAGGAAGGAACACTTAGCAATGGCTGGAATGATTGGAAAGGCTTTAAGGAGGTGCTAGGACTTCAGTAGGACCTCAAAGGAAGGGTAAGGCATAAATTAGGCACATGACACATTCTGCAGAAGATGTGTAAGCCTGGAATGCAAAGTTTATTCCTTTTGTTGGAGTTGGAGCAAATTCAGTGGAGCTTCTGGGTTAGGGTCACCAGGGTTATATTCAATTGAACTATGGTATTACCTGGACTCAAAGGAGCCAGATGCAATTTGAGAAGCAAATGCAGATCAAGGCCCAGAAGGGAATTCAAGGTTGAGTGAAAAGAACGATATCCATTCGGAGATCTAAAGGATAATTTTGAGGTCACACCTAAGAGACTAGGGAAGCAAAAAGTGCAGGATGGCAAGTAAGGCTGGAAGAGGCAGAGTTTTAACCTGTGCTCTTCTTTTTTTTTT
Organism: Theropithecus gelada; assembly: GCF_003255815.1. NCBI lineage: Eukaryota > Metazoa > Chordata > Mammalia > Primates > Cercopithecidae > Theropithecus > Theropithecus gelada. The sequence continues at coordinate 83,144,537 of NC_037668.1, forward strand.
GCCAAGTGAGTTTGGTTTATTAGAACATAACACACTTTAAGCTTGTTAGAAACTTACTTATACATAAAATAAACAGAGCTTAGAATGTTTTCTTTTTGTTATTATTTTAAATTAGAGATGGGGCCTTGCTATGTTTCCCAGACAGGTCTCGAACTCCTGGACTGAAGTGATCCTCTTGCCTCGGCCTCCTAAAATGTTGGGATTATAGGCACGTGCCACCGGCCCCAACCTAGAATATTTTCTTTTCTTTTCTTTTTTTTAAAATTTTTTTGAGACAGAGTCTTACTCTGTCTCCCAGGCTGGAGTGCAGTCTGGGTTCAAGCGATTCTCATGCCTCAACCTCCGAAATAGGTGGGATTACAGGCATGTGCCACCACACCCAGCTAATTTTTGTACTTTTAGTAGAGACAAGGTTTCACCATGTTGGCCAGGTGGTCTTAAACTCCTGGCCTCAAGTGATCTGCCTATCTTGGCCTCCCAAAGTGTTGGGATTATAGGTTTGAACCACTGCAATCAGCCTAAAATATTTTCTTGATGGTTATTACAATAAGAAATAAAAATATAATAACTTTGTTTCCCCACTCTTTGTAGTCTCATTTCCCTCACTCCCTATTGGACATTCAGTATATAGTTCCAGATGGAATAAAATAAACCCTCAATATCAGATTAAACTGAAAAGACTATTCAGGAAACCATTTTTTGAACAGAACTAAACCAGAACATGTTTCTCACAAATGCCTATTAAAGAAACAAGAAATAACATCACTATCATTATTAATATATTTAAATATAATTTGTATCTTGCCACAGGCTGCATTTTAGGATACTTATTTTAGATGTATTAGAGAAACTTTGGCAATACAAAAAAGATGAAAAATTAGTGCTAAAGGAGTAATTATAAATCAAGACAGAAATATTATGGGCCAGGCGTGGTGACACATGCCTGTAATCCTAGCACTTTGGGAGGCTGGGGCGGGCGGATTACCTGAGGTCAGGAGTTCAAGACCAGCCTGGCCAACATGGTGAAACCCCATCTCTACTAAAAATACAAAATTAGCCAGGAGTGGTGGCACACGCCTGTAATCCCAGATACTCGGGAGGCTGAGGCAGGAGAATCACTTGAACCCAGGAGGTGTAGGTTGCAGTGAGCTGAGATCACGCCATTGTACTCCAGCCTGGGCAAAAACAGTGAAACTCCATCTCAAAAACAAACAAACAAAATTACGGAAGCATTGTACACAAAGTGGGAAAACTGCTTTAGCAGTAGGTAAGTCAAGATAAGAAATACCAGAAAAAAAAGGCCTTTTTTTTTTAACCAAGATTTGCTAAAAGGTTTTTGTTGTTCAGTAATTCACATTGATCCACAAAGATAACATTAAACAAAATAGGCTTAAACTGTAATATAAGATATTTAGGTTGCATAATACAAGATTTGTTTCAGTGAAGGTTACTAACCAACAGAATTTTGATATAATAGATATAAATGTCTTTTCATATATTTTTATTTTATTTTATTGAGCAAATGTAAGAGGGTGGATAATCTATCAAATCTCTTCTATGCTTTTGCTTCAGGATATTTAAAGTAAACATAGGAGATATGCCATGTGACAGATTTAACAGGGTTTTTTCCTCTTGTTATTTATTCAATTATAATTAAAGACTTTACCTGCAGAAATAAGCCACATGAAATACCAAAGTAAAATCTGAACAAAATTGATTACTTCCAAATATCATTTTACAAAACAACCATTCTATCTTATGATATATCCCAAATATATTAGGGCAAACAAAAGGAAGATGATAATGCTTTCTTTTATTTCCTCTTACGTCACAAAAAGTAAGCAAAAACAACAAATAAGAATTGCTACCAGGTGTGGTGGCTCACGCCTGTAATCCCAGCATGCTGGGAGGCTGAGGAAGGAGGATTGCTTGAACTCAGGAGCTGGAGATCAGCCTGGGCAACATAGCAATAACTTGCTCTACTAAAAAAATAAAAATAAAAAATCAGCTGGGCATGGTGGCATACGTCTATAGTCTCAGCTATTTGGGACACTGAGGTGGTAGGATCTCTTGAGCCTGGAGATCAAGCCTCCAGTGATCTGTGATCATGCCACTGCACTCCAGCCTGGGTGACAGAGTGAGACCCTATCGCAAAAAAAAAAAAAAAAAAAAAAAAGAATTACTAATGCAACCCATATTTTAAATATTTATCCTGCATCTAGATGTCAAATAAAGGAATAAAGGAGTGAACAAAAAGGGAACTATATTGATTCAGTGATTAAAGAACAAATGTTTCATTGAAAACTTAAGGGTTTTTTTGGTTTTTGTTTTTCTTGAGATGGAGTCTTGCTCTGTCACCCAGGCTGGAGTGTAGTGGCACGATTTCGGCTCACTGCAACCTCCGCCTTCTGGGTTCAAGCAATTCTCTGCCTCAGCCTCCTGAGTAGCTGGGATTCCAGGAACCCCCGCCACCATACCCGGATAATTTTTGTATTTTTAGTAAAGACAGAGTTTCACCATCTTGGCCAGGCTGGTCTTGAACTCCTGACCTCATGATCCACTGGTCTCGGCCTCCCGACGTGCTGGGATTATAGGCGTGAGTTACCGTGCCCAGCTGAAAACTTGAAGTATTTTTAGAGAAAGAGAAAATTAAGTTTTCATGAAAGAAAATCTAAAATTAGAATGGCATAAAAGATTCCTAGGGCAGGTTGATAATATTCCGAGTGATGCCAAATACCTATTTATGGAAACAAATGGTCTTTTTCTTCTGTCGAGTTGCACCTATGCAGGACAGATGAGACAATGACTATGCACATTTATGCTTTATACTAAGACAAGGGAAGAACGAAAGCCTGGCTAGTTCTTGTACTTGTCTCTTTTAAAAAATATTAAGAAGCAAATGAAATGGAAAGAATGATTTAGAAAAGAAAAAAGAAGTGTAGATTGAGGATCATGAAGTTGGCTCATTTAAGGAAGTGGTATAATAACAAGTTCAATTAATAAGATACTTTTCTATTATTTCAGAGCCAACAAAAGGCAGTGTGCTATAGAACGGCATTTCTTAAGCATTTCTTGACCCCCTGGGGGTCATAAGAGGTCAGTTCTGATTGAGCAGTTCTGGGGTAGGGCCTGAGAGTCTGCATTTCTGGCAAGCTCCAAGGTAAAGCCATGCTTGCTGCTAGTCCAAGGCCAACACTTGGATCAGTAAAGCTGTAAAATTAATGTTAATCTAAGTCATAAAGAAGACAAATGAAAATGTCAGATAATTTTGTCCTAGGGAGAAGATTTAAAGCCCTAGAAATTTCTTTGGGAGGGCTGGGTTACCATGTAGTTTAGAAACGGAAAGGGCATGTAGACCAAGAGAGCACTATCAAGTCACCCAGAGTTAAGGAATATTTAAGTATAAGTCAGAGGGGCATGAAAGGCTGTTTCCAGAAAGGTAGCTACAATCCAGCTTCTCCTCTGATTCTGAGCTCAACTCAGAAGTGGCAAAATTCTTTGAAAGGCGGAAGAATCAGAGCTTAGGGATGCATAAACTACTAAAAGCTCTGCCTGGAGCACAGACATAAAAGCACAGCAAGAACACAGCAGTGTATGTCTTGAATTAATCCTGGCTCAAGGGAAGCCTCAGGTCTTTATTTTACCCAAACCCAAAGAATAATCAAATCGTCATTATTAAATACCTCTACGTTCAGAAGAGGTGCTATGTTTATTTTTCTTTAATGTTTGCTTTGATTAAAGGGAGCCAATATGTACTGAGTATATAGTATTTACCTCTCATTGTAAGACTAGTACATGAATTAACTCTTTCAAATTTTCATCCACCTTTCTACACACATTTACAATTGGGAAAACTGAGAATTAGTGTTTATGACTTGCTCAAAATAACACACGTATTAGGACTTACTTATAGAGTTAAGTTGATAACCAAATTAATGTATTAATTAATAATTTATCACCAAAAGAGGCTTGCTCACAGTTTATTCTAAATCTCTGTTGCAAATCTGGAGTCTTTTAATTGTCTGATTGATGGTCTGATTGTAGCAATACTTTGTGTCAGCTCCATGAATTACAAATTTGACATATTTAATGATCAAATCAAATTTGAGATGTGAGTTCTGGACTTGCACTGCCCAATATGGTAGCCTTAGCCCCATCTGATTACCTACATTTAAATTAATAGAAATTGAGTTAAATAAAAAAATTCCTTTCCTCAATCACATAAGCCACATTTTCATTGTTCAGTAGCCATAGATGGCTGGTGAATACCACATTGGACAGCATATTATTCTAAATGAACATTTCCAGGATATTTTCAACATCACAACAAATTCTGTTGAAAAATTAAATCCCATTTTAATGTTAACAGATCTCCTATGCATTTGTTAATTTTTAAGCAATTTAACTTATTACCTAACTCTATTCTCAAAATCATCATATGAAAAACACCTAAGTTAATGTTACTATGTTTTGTAAAGCAGACTCACGCTGGGATTTTTTAGAGCCACCACTGAGGTTAAAGACCCTGGGGACTTAAAACTTGTGCAACTTGTTTATGCCCCTCTTCTTTCCTCTTCTGTTCATCTTCTGTCTTTCCCTAGGTGATGTCATCCAATTCCACGACTTTAAATACCTCTTCCCTTGGGACTGGGGATATCCAACTGCTTGACATTGCCATGCGAGTTCTTACAGGCACCTCAAACTTACTATGTCTAAAACAGTACTCCTGATTTTTACATCCCATCCCCCTGCCCAGTTTTTCCCCCTCCTGCCTTTCCCATTTCATGGAATGGACTCTGTCTATTCTCCCTGGCACTCCTCATTCTTAATATTTCCCTTTCCTTCACCAGTCCTCCTTCCCACAAAGCCACAGCTCATCCAACAGCAAGTTCAATTAATTCTCTCTCTCTTTTTTTTTGTTTTTCGAGATGGAGTCTTGCTCTGTGGCCCAGGATGGAGTGCAGTGGCAGGATCTCTGCTCACTGCAACCTCCACCTCCCAGGTTCAAAAGATTATCTTGCCTTAGCCTCCCAAGTAGCTATGGCACCACACCAGGCTAATTTTTACATTTTTAGTAGAGACAGGGTTTCACCATGTTGGTCAGGTTGGTCTTGAACTTCTGACCTCAGGTAATCCGCCCACCTTAGCCTCCCAAAATGCTGGGATTACAGGCGTGAGCCACCATGCCCGGCTCAAGTTCAATTAATTCTATCTCCACAACATATCTTGAATCCAATGACATCTCCTCTACTGACATAACATCTGGTCCCCTCTGACTAGCTTTCTAACTAGTTTTCCAGCTGCCATTCTTAGTCTTCTGTTTATTCTCCACAAGAAACCAGAGTGATCTTTTAAAAATGGAAATTAGCCAATATCTTTCCTGAACTTGGATGCAAAAAAATTTAACAAAATATTAGCAACTTGAATCAAGCAGTGTATAAAAAATTACATACCATGACCAAGTGGGATTTATTCCAGGGATACTGGGCTGGTTCAATATTTGAAAATCAAATAATGTTATCCACAACATTAACAGACTAGAGAAGAAAATTTACATAATTATATTGATTGATGTAGAAAAAAATTTTGACAAAATTCAATATCCATTCTCATGAAAATTTTAGAAAAAATAGAAATAGAAGGAAATGAATCAACTTGACAAAGAGCATCTACAAAAAATCTACAGGAAATTTTATGCTAAATGATGAAAGACTAAATGCTTTTCTTCTAAGATTAGGAAAAAAGTAAGAATGCCCACTCCTACTACTCTTAATCATCACAGTCATGAAAACTCTAGCCAGCACAAGGTAGAAAAAAAGCCAAAACATACAGATTGGAAAGGAAGAAATAATTTGCCCTGATTTGCAGACAACATGCTTGTTTATGTAGACAAACCCCAAGGCATCTACCCCAAATCCCAAACAAAACAATACAAAAATTCCTACACCTAATAAGTTCAGTAAGGTCACAGGTTACAAGATGAACACACAAAAAAAGTCTATATACTAACAAGGAATATGTGGAAACTGAAATTAAAAACACAATATCATTTACAATAGCTCCAAAGAAAATGAAATACCTAAGTATAAATTTAACAAAGCAAGTACAAGATTCATATACTAAAAATTACAAAACACCGATGAAAGAAATCAAAGATCTAAATAAAAGATAGTGGTAACATTGAATGCTGCTGAGGATGCGAAAAAACTGGATCACTGAGAATACAATCCCAGTGAGAATGTAAAACGGTTCAGCCACTCTGGAAAATAGTTTAGCAGTTTCTTTTAAAACTAAAAATTCGGCCGGTCGTGGCAGCTCATGCCTGTAATCCCAGGGCTTTGGGAGGCCAAGGCGGGCGGATCACCTGAGGTCAGGTGTTTGAGACAAGCCTGGCCAACATGGCTGAAACCCCATCTTTACTAAAAGTACAAAAATTAGCCAGGTGTGATGGTGGGCGCCTGTAATCCCAGCTACTCAGGAGGCTGAGTAGGAGAACTGTTTGAACCAGGGAGGTGGAGGTTGCAGTGAACTGAGATGGTGCCACTGCACTCCAGTCTGGGGGACAAGACGGAGACTCAATCTCAAAAAAAAAAAAACAAACAAAAAAAAAACCAACTAAAAATCCACTTAACATACAGTGTTGCAATTGTACTCCTCGATATTTATTCCAGAGAAATGAAATTGTATCCTCAATGTTCAAACTTGCACACAAATGTTCATTTATAATCATTTATTTATAATTGCTAAAAAATGGAAACAACCTAGATGTCCTTCAGTGGGTGAATAGTTCAATTGTGGTACATCTTTACCATGGAATACTATTCAGCAATAAAATGGAAAGGACTATTTTTATTTTTATTTTTATTTTTTTGAGACAAGGTCTCACTCTGTCACTCAGGCCGGAGTGCAGTGGCGTGAACATGGCTTACTGCAGCCTCAACCTCCTGGGCTCAGGCCATCCTCCCACCCTACCCTCCCAAGTAACTGGGACCTGCTGATTTTTAATTTTTTGTAGATACAGGGTTTCACCATGTTGCCCAGTCAGGTCTTGAACTCCTGAGTTGAGCTGATCTGCCCACCTTGGCCTTCCAAAGTGTTGGGATTACAGGTGTGAGCCACTGCATCTGGCAAGGAAGGACCTATTGGTATAAGTGACTAGTTGGATAGATCTAAAGGGAATTCTGCTGAGTGAAAAAAAGCCCATTTCAAAGGATTACATACTATACAAGTCCATTTGTACAATATTGTCGAAATGTTGTAATGATAGAGATGGAAAGTAGATTAGTGTTTTCCAGGAGTTAGGATTTGGGGTTTTCCCAGGAGTTAGGATTTTGTGGGGAGGGAGTAGGAGTGCTACAAGGGGCACTACATGGCACTACAAAGTGCCATGGAGCCTTGTGGTAATGAAACAGTTGTGCATTTTGATTGTGGTGGTGGCTACTGGAAGCTACACATGTTAAAAAATTGCCAAGAACTACACACACACACACACACACACACACACACACACACGGGAGTACCTGTATTGCTGGTGAAATCTGAATAAGCTCTGTGGATAGTAGCAACATCAATTTCATGGTGTTTGTATTGTACTACAGTTATATAAGATGCTAACATTGGGGAGGAGGGGGAAGGGTATTACGAGACCATTCGGTACATTTTTTTGCAACTCCCTGTGAATCTACAAATAAAAAGTTCAAAAATATCAATCAGATTGTATGTGTTCTCTTACTTTAAGTCATTTGAAGGCTCCCCATTGCAAGTAGAAGAAAATCCAGGTTCCTTACCTTATTTTACCTGCTCCCTGCCTAGCTCTCTCTGACCTCATCTCACTCCTTATCTTATTAACTGAGCTGAAGCACACAAATCTCCCCTCACACACACACTGCTCTTCGTGCTCTGCTCCTTCCCACCTGGGAGAGGCTTCACACTGTTTCCTTACTAAATAGCTCTTCGCATATCTCACTGCATGTCCTGTTATCATTCAGGCTCACCTCCAGGTCACCTCCTTGGAGAAGCTTCCCTGACCTCCTGTTGAAAGCATTCTGTTATTCTCTAGTGCATTTTCTTCCCAGTACCTGCCAATATCTGAATTTATCTTTTATCTTTGTTTATTAACTGTCTTCTTCCATTAGAAGGTAAACTCTAAGAGAACTGGGACCACGCTATTTTATTCATAGCGTTATCTCCAGTGGTAGAAAGTGCCTGGTGCTGGATCCAAGGACAGTCTACACCCACACACCCACAAACCCACAGATGTGCACACACACACACACACTAAAAAGCACTCTTCTTCCTCCCCTAGGTTCTGGACGATTTCAATAAATATAATAAAAGAGTAAAGACAGAAGTGAAAACATCACCTTTCTTACTAACAAGGGATAGTTGAGAAGTGTAGTTAGACAACACTCGCTGGCAAATTAGGCAGCCTTACCCCATCTGGTCCCAGGCAGCTCTATAGTGAATTAATCCCTCCTTCACCAATGCCAGGAACATAGGTGCATGCAAAATACTCTGTGAATGAACGAGGGAAGGAACAAAGGCTGTGATGAATTCCTGAGTCTTCACTCATATTGTCTCCCAGAAAAAGGCACAGAAGTAGGACTGCTGATTTAAAGATACAGGGCACAGATGGAAAAGATGCTAAGGATGGTTGGAGGCACAGGTAGGAGGAAGTCTGCAGAGAGTCTCAATGCCAGGCCCAGACATTGAGAAGCTGTTTAAGGTGAAGTTGGGGGTGGTTATACATCTTTTTATCCACCTCCGTCTGCTCATTTACCTAGGTGCTGTTTCTGTTATTTGGGGGAGGTGTAAGTGATTGCTGTTTCTATGAGTAGGCTCACTTTAGTTGTCCTTGCTGGTACAGTATTAAGCAACCCATCAGCCTTAATGGAGTTTGTGTCTGTATCACAACTCTCTTGTCTCAAAAATAACAAAAGCACACCTAACGTGTCTACTTGTCAGCGACCACAAGGTGCCATATTAATCAGAATTGGAATTTTTTGAAAAAGATAACCCTTGAGTTACAAACCGCCCCCACAGCATTTCCTTTAATGAAAAATGGAAGTTTGGGGAGCCACATAGATTGTCTGGAGCAGTCTGGCTATAGTGATAAATAAGAGACAAAAAAGTAATTGTCAGCACCATCAGGGGAAAGAGAAAGAATGTGGGTTAGGCAGAATACAGGTTATACACAAGTATGAGGAATAAACAACACCCCTAATTCCAGCAGCCTAGAAAAAGAAACCCTTTAAGAAAGAGGAAATGTCGTTTCTACCCTGAGCCACCACCACTAAATTATCTCATTGACCCAATATTGCTCAACACATAGAGACAGCTTTTTTTTTGTTTTGAGATGCAGTCTCGCTCTGTCACCCAGGCTGGGCTGGAGTGCAATGGCACGATCTCGACTCACTGCAACCTCCGCCTCCTGGGTTCAAGCGATTCTCCTGCCTCAGCCTCCAGAGTAGCTGGGATTACAGGTGCCGGCCACTGTGCCCAGCTAATTTTTGTATTTTTAGTAGAGACCAGGTTTCACTATGTTAGCCAGTTTGGTCTCAAACTCCTGACCTCAGGTGATCCACTTGCCTTGGCCTCGCAAAGTTCTGGGATTACAGGCGTGAGTCATCAAGCCTGGCCAAATCCAGATTTTTCTTGATGGTTTCTCTATTATTTCTCCAGGTATTTTTTATATATATATATATTTATATATATATATATGGTGTGTGTGTATATATATATGGTGTATATATATATGGAGGTGTATATATACTTGGAGGGGTGTGTGTGTGTGTGGTGTGTGTATATATATATACACATATATATGTGTATATATATATAAAATTTCTTTTCTATTCTATCTCTCAGGTTTGGCTTGTGCCCAGTGGGCAAGGTTAAGCCCACCCATGTGATCTGTCAAATGCTTCAGTGTTTTGTGTGTGTGTGTGTGAGAGAGAGAGAGGGGGGGGGGGCATGGGAGGATAGAGGTGTCAGAGGTCTCTGTGTAAAAACCAGATCTACTTACTGTTCTGGAATTGTTTTAAGATTTGAAGAGCTGTTACAGGTCACTAATGGCTTGGTGTCTTAGCTTTTCACCTTGCTTTGCTGTGGAAGAGACCCTGAGCACTAGGAATAGCATGAAATGCAGGAAGGGGGAAGGTAAAAGCAGTTTTACTTACTTTAGGATTTTACTTAATGTCTATTTGTAGAAGCCTACTCATTGAAATGAACATACCTCTCTATGTCAATCAATGGTATGCAAGATTGCAGGAAAAAACGTTCTCCACTAGTCAACATTTGAAAATGTCTTAAATGTCCTGTGTGGTTTTTTTCTTGAGATAAGGCTTCAGTCTGTCGCTTAGGCTGGAGGGCAGTGGTGTAATCACAGTTCATTGCAGCTTTGACCTCTTGGGCCTCAGCCTCCCGAGTATCTGGAACTACAGGCACATCACAATTACTGACTAATTTTTGTTTTAGTTTTTTTTAGAGACAGGGATCTCTGCTATGTTGACTAGGCTGGTTTGTAACTCCTGCCCTCAAGCAATTCTCCTACCTCGGACTCCCAAGTAGCTAAGATCACAGGTGTGAGCTGCCACCCCGGCCTGAAAATGTCTTTCAGTCAGAAATTTACCCACATTTGTGAAAATACAGGAGCTGCACAATATAACCCATAGAAAGCTTCTGAGCTTTCTGAGTTTTTGAGACAGACTTTGGGAATCCACTTTTCCAAGTTAGAAAGAAAATGTAAGAGTCCCTGTTTGGTGCTTAAACGTATTCTCAAGTATTTATCATTGTTTCACTCATATTGCCATTTAACTTTTCAACTGTTTATCCCTTGGTCCCCTAATGAAAACGGGGACAAGGAGGGTGTGTCAGTCACGGTCCCTGCAGGAAGCAGACGGCACATTCAGATGGAGTTTGGAAAAGAATTGAACAAAGGTTACCTATTTACAGAGGTGAAGCCAGGTTAGAGAAACAACTAGGGCTGAGGAGGCACCCAGGAGTAGCCACAGGGAGAAGTCTGCTGCCTGTTGGCCTAAAGGGGCCTTGTGGGAGCTGGAGTCATGAAGGACGAGCTCCCCGGACTGGCATCTCAGAGGGGCCTTAGAGGTAATGCATTACCAGAACCCCTGTGCAGCAGCAGAGAGGGATCAGCGAAAAAATATTGACCTCACGCTCCTCTAGCTCTTAATCTTCCACCAGTGCCTTCACTAGCCAAACACAGCTGGAACCGAGAGGACAAGGAAACCCAAGAGATATGGCCTGTAGCAGTTCACTCCTTGGGACATAGTGCAGTTTACAGAAGGCCCCTGAACAGAAGGTAACAACAGCTATCATGGTGCTACCCCCTGGTGGGGTGGCGAAAAGGGTGAATTTTGCCAATTACTCTTGGTGCCCTTGATATTCCAGGTGAACAAAAAACTGGACTTAGCAGTTTCCCTGTGGATGGGACCACTTAGGAGAGAAAGTAAAAGAGGATGAGAACTTTGTGATTGCTTTTTTCTCATAATGAGTGTGACATCACCTAGACTTGGGCTATGCAAGGAATGAAAGAGGAAAAGCAGATCACACACTCTCAGACTGGTCTCCAGAGGCAGTAGGCAGCCCAGATTTGAAGTAACTGCCCCAGGTCTGGGACAATTTCTGGCCTGTTCCTGCCAGAATGTTGCTCCATTTTCCAAGGAATTCAGGCAAAGGTTGATTTAAGAAGTCTGGGTTCTTTGAGAAATTGTTTTGGCCAAAGAAGAGCTGACTTAGCTCACCAGGTCTTCCATCCACAGGGATGAGCTTCTGTGACATGGCATCCTCAGTCTGGATGCTCCTGGCAGAGCCTGATGTGCACATAGTACTTCTAAAATATATTGATCAGAAATCATATTGCTCAAGACAGGGATTATCTTGCCATCAGAGCTAGCTTTGTGGATGAATGTACAGAGGGGTAACAGTTGATGGAAGGTGAAAAGTACCTTCCAAACCCATGTTCTTTTCCAGAGGCCTGTTTCTAACTTGTTTGTGTTGTTTACTCATTCATCATCTAAAAAATATATTTAGAGTGCAACGTGTCAGGCAGAGCCATCATAGCTCAACTCTAGAACCCCCCAACTTGTGCAATGCCATAGCCCTGTTAGGCTGTGTACTTGACCCAAATGACATAAGGAAAATATGGTACTTACCTTCTTAAGAACATAATTGGTTTGCATATGTTCACACTTGCCTCTTCTCCAATTAATTCTCTATAGAAGACGCATAGTGATGATTGAAAAATACAGTGTAACCATGTGCCCCTCTGCTTAAAATCACTCAATGGCTTCCTGCTGCCCAGAAGGTCAACAGCAAAATCTTAGGCCTTGTGAGTGAAGAAGACAGATGATAGATCACAGTACAACATTGGAAGTCCTGCAATAGACACTAACCAAGTGCTGGTGCTCAGAGGATAGAGTCTGGGGCTATCCTCTTGAAAGTCCCACACTGGCTGGGCGCGGTGGCTCACGCCTGTAATCCCAGTACTTTGGGAGGCCGAGGCGGGCGGATTACGAGGTCAGGAGATAGAGACCATCCTGGCTAACACAGTGAAACCCCGTCTCTACTAAAGAATACAAAAAATTAGCCAGGCGTAGTGGCGAGCGCCTATAGTCCCAGTTACTCGGGAGGCTGAGGCAGGAGAATGGCATGAACCCAGGAGGTGGAGGTTGCAGTGAGCCAAGATTGAGCCACTGCACTCCAGCCTGGGTGACAGAGCGAGACTCCGTCTCAAAAAAAAAAAAAAAAAAAAAAAAAAAAGAAAGTCCCACACCATCTATTACTTGGAATAAGTTATCAAGTATCTAAACAAAAACATTATTTCCTGGGAGGTGGATGGTGTTAACTTTACCTGATAACAATTTTCAGATTTATTTGATAGAAAAAATTGAACCTCTTTCTACCTATGTTTATGTGCCTCTTCAGCATTTAATCACCTAAGGCTCATACATCCTAAAGTGTTCTCCCTGGACCCCACTTCCCTCACTATTCATATCTCCCCTTTTCCCTGCATAGCAGAACTTCTCAAAAGAATTGTCTTCTTCCTGGGAGGTCATTTTCTCATGCCTGTCATTCCTCATCTTCCAGCTTACTTCATCCTTTTTTACAATACTGTCATGCAATCAGAATGATTCTCACTGAGGTTAATAATGGCTGCCATGTTGCTAGAACAACTGGCAACTCTTCAATCCTCAGCTTGCTCAACTTGCAGCAACATTTGATACTATGGACACCAGCTCCTTCTCAAAACACTTGCTGCCTTTGGCATCTGTGAAACACATTCTCCTAGCTTTCCTCTTCTTTCTTTGGCTATTCCTTCTTAATATTGTGGCTAGATTACCCTCCTCTGCATGATCTTCAAATGTAATTCCCAAAGGTTTTTCCCCACGTGTCTTTCTCTAGTCCCTCTACCCTCTTTCCCTAACTGAACTCATCCCTACCCATGGCTTCAATGATCACCTATACAACAATAACACGAACATTTTATTTCATTAGCCCAATCTTCTCTTTTGAGATTCAGATTCACATATATTGACTTTTCTGTTCTAAAAGGCATCTCAAACTCAGCTTATTTAAAACCAAACTCATGATGTCCCATCTACCTCAAAACTGGCCTTTCTACAGTGAGTAACTCCACTATCTATTGACAAGTGTGGCTTCATTCTTAACACCTTCTCTCCATTCTTCCCAAAGACCAAGTACTGTTTTTTAACCCAACTATCTCTCCAGTCTGAACATATTTCTCTTCCTCCACTGCCATCTCCTAAATCTAAGCTACCATCACCTCTCCTTTGAACTGTGGCAATGGCCTGCTGATTGGTTTGCATATGTGCACACTTACCTCTTCTCCAATTAATTCTCCATAGAACACCCACAGTGATCATGGAAAAATACAGTGTAACCATGTCCCCCTCTGCTTAAAATCACTCAGTGGCTTCCTGCTGCCTGGAAGGTCAACAGCAAAATGTTTCACAAGGCCCAAGGCCCTAAAGTGGTCTAGACCATAAATGATCCAGCCCTGAGTCCCTGCTTCAGTCCCAGCTCTTTTCGTTCTTCCTCTTGCTTAACCACACTGGCTTTCTTTCAGTTGTTCCTATTTTTGTGTTCCTCCTGCTTTAGGACCTATGGAGTGCTAGTCCTTCTTCCTAGAAACCCACTTCCCCTCTTTTCACTAAATTACATAAACCAACTTTTAGATCTTAGATTACATTTCCATTCCCAGGGAGTCTTTCTTGAACTCTAGGGTAGATGAGACCCATTTTCCTTCTTAGTTATTTTAAATGTGTGATCATATGCTTCTATGGTTATTTGGTTAATGTTTGTCTTTTCTTCTATACTGTAATATTCATGATGTCTGAGTCCACTTCTGTTTTCCTTAGTATAGGATCCCTAGTTCTTGTGTAGTACCAGGGACATAGTAGGCACTCAATCACTTTTAGAAGAAAGAAAGCCTAAAAAGAAGGGCCCAGAGGGAAAGTGACTGAGGGTAAGTGGATTACGACCTTGAGAATTACTCAAGACAGATATAGACAATTTGGTGGCTATGTCTTGACAGTGGTGACCCTCAGGCAGAAGAGAACTATGAGGGTGTGTCAGGGACAGAAGGCCAGGTCCACAGGCACCCTCTGTGCCTCTGTAAGGCTGCATCATGGCCGGGGGCACACACACTAACCTGTGAGTCCAAAGACCTGCTTTCAAGGCCTGGATTTGATGCTAACTAACTGTGTGTCCTTTCCCTGTCATTCACGACTTCATCTGTAAAATAACAGGGTTGGATTATTATATTAGTCAGGGCTCTTAGTTGCAAAGAAACAAATATTGCTTCTGGACAATTGAAGCAGAAAATGAACTGATTGAAAGGATGCTGGCCAGCTTACAAGATTACCTAGAACCCTGGAAGACCAGACCTAGAGGACAGGCAAAAGCAAGGAAGACTGTGCAGACAAGCCAGGGCCAGAATCTCAGGGAGGGACCAGACAGTGACGGGGCCACTGTGGCTGCTTGACACGCCAAGTGTCACAGCCTGCACCTGTGCCATGAATGGGCACAGAGTACCCCTGTACTGAATTGGCTGTGCTGTCCTTGGAAACTGGATGTTGCTGCCTTTGCTGCTACCCTTGGAAAGAATTCGCCACTCTCCCTCCTTCTTTGCATCACTAACTCCTGACTCACAAACCTGAGCAGATGCATCTGACAGTCTAAGCTAGGTCACACTTGGAGCCCTGGCTGCCAGGGGAAGTGGGAAAGCAGAGCTTTCCAGAGAAAGGGGCAGGCTCGCCAGCCAGCTTCACTCCTGAGATGGAAAGTTCCCCAGTGTAGGAGCTGAAGGGTTCAGATTCTGGGTAGCCATGAACATCACATATCCAGTACTAGGCCATCTCCAAGGACCCTCCAGTACTAATGTTTCCATGTTTCTGGGCACCACAGTGAGAATTGGCACAGTCATCACATCAACATTCTTTCCTTTAAATCAGCAGGTTCTAAGAGCTACATCAACATCTCTTTGCCACAGACAACTATGCTATGTATTACAAATCCTTATTTCTAGGTACTTGGGAGACATACTCTGCATGTCCTTGCCTTTGTGTTTAACTGAGCCACTGACACCAGGCTGTATTTCCTGGCCCCACAGCCCTAAAAATAGGGCATTATTGAATAGCCCAATAACCTGGTCAGAGCTCTCTGCCTGCCCCTGGCCTGTGTGTGGATTCATATTTTCAGTGAGCAGATGCCCTTTCCATTAGATGATCTATTTTTAAACTTGCCAAATGTCAATTCTCTCTCAAATGGCAATTCCCATTCTCAAAAACTCGCTGGTTTGTTTGTTTGTTTTCCTGGCAGAATTTACTCTACAATGTACAAAACACATTTGTCATTTATGGTTCTTTTTGGACAGAAGTACATTTTTAAATTCTTGCCTCTACTCTCTTCTTTTTTATTTGATTGAGAGCTAAGAGAACTGATGAAAAAGGGATTCTGGAAGTGCAGGGTCCAGGATGTTGGAGTGATTTATGCGCCTTCTTTTAATTCAGTTTCCACCATATCTGCTTCCTTTTTTGGCATTTAAAGTAGACAAGCTGCGGGAGCAAAGCAAACTTTATAAAATCATTCAGTGTGAATAGCTGATTCCGGCTTAATTTGTTGCCACTCCAAGGTAACACAGAGGTGTGAATATAAAGTAATATGACTGATGCTTAAAAACCTCCAGACATCTGACACATCCAAATGAATGTTGAACTCCTCAGAGTCCCCTTTGGATGACATTGTTGTTGGTTTGACAGTATTCTCTTTTTGCTCAAAGCACTTTTGGAATATTTTTTCAGAATCATTTCCCCAAGTGTGGATCAGACCCTCAAATGTCCTCAGGGCCTGAGGAGCATGGGGCGTTAGCTCCGGAGATGGAGCTGTCCTACTCTTTGGAGATGGTATGAGAGAGGCATTAGTCTGACCATAGTGAAAAGGGTGTGAGCTTTGGAGTCAGATGATTTGGGTTCAAATCTTCTCTTTCCCACTTACAAGCTTGGCCATGCTGCTCAACATCTTGAGGCATCAGATTCTTTGTGTAAAATGAAGGAAGTACAACTTCCTTGCAGGGTTGTCATGAAGGTTAAATGAATTAATGTATACAGAGTTCTGACACCTGGTCAAAATGTAGAGTATTAATACTGTTCTCTCATCCACTGTTTATTTTTTTTCCTTCTTTTTTTTTTTTTGAGACAAGGCCTCATTTCGTCACCCAAGCTGGAGTGCAGTGATGCGATCACTGCTCACTGCAGCTTTGATCTCCCAGGCTCAAACCATCTCCTGCCTCAGACTCCCAAGTAGCTGGGACTACAGCTGTGCACCACCATGCCTGGCCAATTTTTTATTTTTTAAATTTTTTTGCAGAGATGGGGTCTCATCATGTTATCCAGGCTGATCTCAAACTCCTGATGTCAAGTGATCCAACCCACCCTGGCCTCCCAAGGTGCTGGGATTACAGGTGTGAGCCACCCTAACCAGCCCTCAGCTGTTCTTCCTAATACACTGTGTCCAGCCAAATGAAGCTGCTTTGCTCTTCCTGTGTGTTTAGTGATGCTGTTCCTTAAAGACAGTCCCCTCTTTAATGCCCTCTGTCTCACCTTTGTATGTCCCAAACCTCTTTCTCCTTTAAGTCTGGCTCAAATAAAAATAGGAATACTAATGAACAGAAAAGTTAAGCAATTTACCCAAGGTCTTACGACTCTTACGCCAGTAGTAGAGGCAGACTTTGGGCCCAGGCTGTCAGACACCAGTGTCTACACTCTACAATGTCCGCACTACAACATTAGGCTATGCTACCTACTTGTGTAACTGCCTCTACAAATTCCACTATCTTCATGAAGCTTAGCAGATCTCTCTTAGAACACCCTCTTCTACCTTTGAATTCTATGTACTCCACTTACAAAGCTTTTCTAATGAAACATATATCTTTCCACATAATATTAGAATCATTTGGTTACTGGTCTCATCTCCCTGCTAAACTGGATGTTTAATAAGTGCTATTTTTTTCATAATACTCTTCTTGATACCTTGCGTAATCTATTGTGCTCAGGAATATTTATTCAGCAAATTATTTTAAAATGCAAATCTGATTATGTCTCTTCTCTGTTTAAAATGTACCATTTCCTTTAAGATAAAAACTGAAATTTTCAATGTAGCAAGAAGGTCCTGAGCAACGAGTTTCCCACCCTGCTAGTCTCACTTTACCACTTCCCCTAGCTCGCTGCTGCCCAGCTACCAGTGGCTTTTTGTCCACACTCCAAGCCACCAGCCCCCCTCAGGACCTTCTCACCGGCTCTCCCTGTCCCGGAAGACTGGGTTCTCTTTCCCCACATTGACCTTAGCTCCCTCCTCTCATGACTATTCTGATGACCTTCCCTTGTTACTTTGCCTCCAGGCACCACTGCCCTTCTCAGGAATGGGTGTGTAACATTCTGGCCAGGTCTGACCAGTCCTGTGAGAGGAGACCAACCTGGGGGCCCTGACTCTGCCCTTACTTTCCTAGTGGGAAATCCAGGTTGGCTGACACTTGGGGATCTGGGCCCGACGTCTGTAGGGGCCTCTGGAGCAACAAAGGCTGCTTGTCCAGTCCAGCTCACCCTGTCATGGAGGAGGCGAGCTCTGACTCCATGCCAGAGATTGATCCTGACAGTGGTACTTTCTAAAGGGACTTGTATCCTTCATCTCTCCTTGGCTCATATATTCTGGCTGCCAGCAGGCCTGGCTCAAAGCCATCTTGGCAAAGAAAAATTTGTATAGCCTGATTGGTTTAATTTTGTTTTCTTCCCACCTAATCCCAGGCAGAAATATCTCCAAACAGCTTTTATATTATTGGAGATAGGATGGGGGAGCTATGCAGGGGAGGAAAGGGATCAAGACAAGGACATCTAAGTTGGAAATAGGTTATTTCTTCATTTAAAAATAATATATGCTGGGCTTGGTGGCTCACACCTGTAATCCCAGTAATTTGGGAGGCTGAGGTGGGATGGATTGCTTGAGGCCAGGATTTTGAGACCAGCCTGGGTAACATAGTGAGACTCTGTCTCTATAAAAATTTTTTTTTAAAAATATGTGTTAGTTTTACAATAATTGGTAACATTTACTAAACATCTGCTAGCTCCCGGGTATTGTACCAGGAATGTGGACATATATTAGTTCATTTAATTTTCCTAATTATAGCCCTTCGAGTTAGGTCTTATTATTAGTCCCACTTTATAGATTAAAAAGTTGAGACTTAGGAAGGTTAAACAACTTGTCCAAGCACAGGTGGGCTTAGAGCTGAAGATACGGGAATGTTTGCTGAATTTTCTGCCATGGGAATAAGAATATCAAATTACATTACGGTTTTGAGTGCAGGGGTCCAGCAGAGAATGATCATCAAAACAGTAGATTCCAGAAAGATTCAAGTGTGAACCCTGATATTCCCCAGGTGTCCACATGTCAATGATTACTTTTCATTAAGTAATCATTGTAATCAGTAATGGATGGTTATTCTAGTTCACTGGGAAGCAGCCTGGTGCAAAGGAGAGAACATGAGCTTTGAAGTCATATAGACCTTGGTTTGAAACTGAACTCAGACTCTTCTTTTTGTCTTGTTTGTTTATTTGTTTTTGAGACAGGGTCTCGCTCTGTCACCCAGGCTGGAGTGCAGCCGCGTGATCTCGGCTCACTGCAACTTCCGCCTCCCAGGCTCAAGTGATTCTCCTGCCTCAGCCTCCTGAGTAGCTGGGATTACAGGCAGGTGCCACTACTGCCCGGCTAATTTTTGTGTTTTTAGTAGAGATGGGGTTTCACCATGTTGGCCAGGTTGGTTTTAAACTTCTAACCTCAAATGACCCACCCGCCTTAGCCTCCCAAAGTGCTAGGATTACAGCGGTGAGCCACCACGTCCAGCCTGAACTCGGACTCTTCTATCTATGTAGCCCAGTACAATTTATGTAATATCACGGTGACTCAGTTTTCTCATCTTTAAAATGGTGCCGTGATTCATTACTCATAGGGATTCAAAGATTAAGCTGGAAAACACAGTGAAGATTCCTGCACTATGCCTGGCATGTAGACAGTGACCAATAAATGGTAGGGATGTTCCAATACCATTATTAGCCTCCCTCTAATATGTTATTGTTGGATGGTGATTCTACTATTAATATTTGCACTAAGGTATGCCATCTCTTAGAAGCCCTATTAAAAGAAAATGCCATAGACGGGAAACACATTATACTATGATCAGTCTGAATTATTAAGTTTTTTTTTTTTTTCTTGAGACGGAGTCTTGCTCTGTTGCCCAGGCTGGAGTGCAGTGGCACAATCTCAGCTCACTGCAACCTCCGCTTCCTGGATTCAAGCTATTCTCCTGCCTTAGCCTCCTGAGCAACTGGGACTACAGGCTCCTGCCACCACACGGGGCTAATTTTTGCATTTTTAGTAGAGATGGGGTTTCGCCATGTTGGCCAGGCTGGTCTCGAACTCTCAACCTCAGGTGAACCGCCCACCTCGGCCTCCTAAAGTGCTGGGGTTACAGGCATGAGCCACTGGGCCTGGCCATTGTCTTAATTAATAATTAAGCTACACAGATGGGCCTCAACTTACAATGGTTCAAGTTACGATTTTTTGACTTTATGATGGTGTGAAAGCCACATGCGTCTGGTAGAAACCATACTTCAGATTTTGGATTTTGATCTTTTCCTGAGCTAGTGATATGAGGTAGGGTACTCTCTTGTAATGCCGGGCAGCAGAAGTAAGGCACAGCTCCCAGTCAGCCACGGAATCACAAGGGTAAAACAGTACTTTACCGCATATGGTGTTGCCAACGTTTTTTGAATATTGTGTTTTCACATCTTATCATGTCTATAAAATGCCCACCTGCAAATAATATTTAACATTTATTATAAAATAGGCTTTATGTTAGACGAGTTTGCCTAACTATAGGGTAATGTAAGTGTTCTGAGCACGTTTAAGGTAGGCCAGGCTAAGCTATGATGTTTGGTATGCGGGTGTATTAAATCCATTTTGGTTTAGGATACTTTCAACTTAGGATGGGCTTATCTGGATGTAAGTTAAGGAGCATCTTTTTATTGTGCAAGCTTTCTGGAAAGTAAGATGGCAACTTACAGAAAAAAAAAGGCCTTAAATTAGTAATACTAACAACAGCTGCCTCCATTTAGTTATGGCCTATTATGGTTTCACATCTTTTATTTTATTGTTAATCCTTGTAACTACCTTGTGGGAATGATACTATTATCATTTGCTTTATGAGGTTTACGAAGAGATTAAGCAACATGGTTGAAGCCTCCTGAGAGTAGGTGGTGAAGAAAGGATTTAAATCCAGGCCTCACTCCAATGTCTGTGTTTGCCTCATCAAGCCTTTCTGTTGTCAGGCCTGGCAGTCCCACTTTTGGGGAAATATCCTAAGCAAATAATTTAGAAAGAAAAGAAGGTCATTTGTTAAAACAAAACAAAAATGAAAAATATTTATAGCTCTGTAATGTTCATCACCCAGCCCTATGACCTCAAATTGGAAGATGGAATGGCAAGCTCCCACACATTAACATAAGATGGCAAGCTTCAAAAGACAAATGCATGAATTACATCAGTAGAGAACATCTGAAGCTACACTTAATAAAAAGGATGGGCTCCAAAATAGCACCAAAAAGAATATGCGTACACTTCTCTAAAGTTAGGTGAAATTGATGTCTGTATGCTAGTAAGAATCAGAAGTATTTATAGAGGTATGCAAATGATTAGTATATGAAGCTTCCTTCCTTGCTGTTGTATTTTTGGGCAGAGCAGTTTAAATATTGTAGTCAATAAAAAAAGAAAAAGAAAAAAAAATGCTGAATCAAGTTTTAAAAAAAGGAGATTTTTTTTTTTTTAAACTCTAGACTGAAGTGGCAAAAACCAGCTTCTTTAAAACACTAAAACAAAAAAGTAATTACTATCTTAAAGAGGGATTTATTTATTTATTTATTTATTTGAGATGAAGTGTCGCTCTGTCACCCAGGCTGGAGTGCAGTGGTGCGATTTTGGCTCACTGTAACCTCTGCCTCCCAGGTTCAAGCAATTCTCTTGCCTCAGCCTCCCAGGTAGCTGGGACTACAGGCATGAGCTACCATGCTGGGCTAATTTTTTGTATTTTTAGTAGAGGCAGAATTTCACCATGTTGGCCAGGCTGGTCTTGAACTCCTGAGCTCACTTGGGAGCCCTGGCCTTCCAAGGTACTGGGATTACAAGCATGAGCCACTGCACCTGGCCGGCCAGGTTTTATTTATTACAGTGTTCCCTTACTTGGAAGGTGAGAGCTCTTAGGGGTGTACTAGGATAGTGATAGAGGGACTCTAAATTTTTAGTATATTTCATAAAACATGATGGACGTTATATACTTTAACTGCATATTTAAGCACCTTGGCAATAGTTTGATAAAACAAAAAGGTAGAAGATCTTGGGCTCTGTTATCAGGTTACCTGGGTTTTTTTTTTTTTTTTGAGACGGAGTCTTGCTCTGTTGCCCAGGCTGGAGTGCAATGGCATGCTCTCAGCTCACTACAACCTCTGCCTCCATGGTTGAAGTGATTCTCCTACCTCAGCCTCCTGAGTAGCTGGAGGTTTTTGTATTTTTAGTAGAGATGGGGTTTCACCACACTGGCCAGGCTGGTCTCGAATTTCAGACCTCAGGTGATCTGCCCACCTCAGCCTCCCAAAGTACTGAGATTACAGGTGTGAGCCACCATGCCTGGCTACCTGGGTTTTAATTCTAGCTTGTTACCTAGTTGCTGTGTGATGCCAGGGAAGCTAAGCCCTTCTGTGGCCTTGTCTGTAAAATGGGGATAATAATAATGCCTACCCTCAATGGATTGCTACCTAGCACATGATAAGTTTTCCATAAACATTAGCTATTATTAAGCCATAAAGCTGCATTGATTTGACCTGGAATTATATCAGTTCAGCATGAATTTTATCTCAAGCAAATCAGAAGTATTGATTGACAATTGTACAAGCTTCTGATTGCTAAAATATGGAGAAATAAATAAACTATGAGCCAATGTACTTTGATCAATAAAATCTTTGAAAATTATAGGAAAGAGGAAGAAGAGAGGGAAGGATAAATGACAGGGATGTTTGGTGATAACATCTGAGGATGAATACACAAGACAGATACATTCTGATAAGGACCAGAGAAACAGGAGGCCTGGGCAGAGAACAGAAGTGAAAACTGAAGCCACGACACGCTTTTGCCAGAATCAGAGAGAGAGGGCCAAGCTGTTGAAGGCTGGCTTTTCCTGAAGACAGATCATTGTCCTCCTGTACTCTCGGTGCTTTGGTTAGAGTGCAACACCTGACCCCACACCAGGACTTGTAGAGGTGAAAATGTGTTTCAGAAAGCATCTGTGCAACCTAGATGCTAGCTGGGGCTCCCGCTCCCTGGGAACTCTGGTTAACCTCGACCAAACAGCACAGCCTGTGACATCCTGAGTCCTCTATGCAATGTTTCTCTTGCTCTGATCTCTTCCTCCACCTCTCTGCTTTGTGCTCCCTGCCCCAAGTCAATTCACAGGCAAAGGTCTGCCTTTCCACCTAGTTCTACAACAACCCACATGCACCAATTCTTTTGTGAGCTTAGTTACGCTGCTGAAGATGGCTGGGGCAGTTCTTGCAGGTTGGGGGTCCTAGCCACAGAGCTTTCTGCCTTCTCCCAGTTCCATTTCCTCCATTTTTCTGGTCTCTTTCTCTTTCCTCCCTCTGGTCCCAACACAAGTGTCTCCCCTGCCTCACACAGGGGAGACGTTCCAACCCAACCACTAAATGTATTTTGCCAACTAAGAGAGTTTACTCATCCTAAGGGGAAGTCTGTTTAAAGTGTTTTTCCATTCACATAACAGGTGTATTAGGCTAGACCAACACTGGTGTGACCATGTTTTATGCAAAAGAGTGCTTATAAGTAATATATCATTATTGACTGGGCACGGTGGCTCATGCTTGGCCAACATGGTAAAACCCCATCTCTAATAAAAACACAAAATTAGTCGCGTGTGTGCCTGTAATCCCAGCTACACAGGAGGCTGAGGCAGGAGAATTGCTTGAACCTGGGAGGTTTCAGAGGGCCAAGATTGCATCACTGCACTCCAACCAGGGCAACAGAGTGAATGAGATACCACCTCAAAAAAACACAAACAAACAAAAAACAAAAAATAATAATTATTAAAAATATAAAAATGGTTATAAATAAACAGTGGCCTACCTGTGGAGTTTTGGCAAAAGAGAACGCCGGTGGTGGCAAGGGTTTAGGACTAAGAGTAAGACTATGGGGAGCCATTGAAGGATTTTAGTGTGTCTTCTGGGAAGGTCAGTCTATGCTGGGCACATGACAGGGAGGCAGAGGTGGATGCAAGGAAACCACAGGCAGGAAACAAGAGGCTCAAGGATAAGGCTTGTTGGTGGCAGTGGAATGGAGGGATGGATTCAGAAGGTTGAGCTTATGGAAGTCAGTGGCCAAAGGATGTGGGAAGCTGGGGAAGGATTAAGAATTAGGGTGGCCCTTATCCTGGTTGGCTTGAAACTTTACCAGTTGTAAAACTGAAAGTCATACATCCTGTGAGACCCCTCTTCCCTGAGCAAACCAGGATGGTTGATCTTTTCCTAGGCTTATGACTTGAGAGAGTAGGGGGTTAGCAATGCCATTCATCAAAAGGAAGAATATAGAAGAAAAAAGTTAGTGGAATGATAGGGTAGGAGGGGAGGTGGTATTTGGTGATAATAGAGTCTGAAATAAAATGTGTTTGAGATGTCTGTGGGATATCCAAGTCATGACAATAGCATCACGGTCGGATAAAAGGACAAGGTAGGCAATACAGGCTTGATAATAATAAATTGACAAGCACAACCATCACCTAACAAAAATAGCCAAGATTGCTGACTGCTTATTATGAGCCTGGTACTGTTCTAAGTACTCTGCACTTTTTGGTCTCATTTGATACCCAGAGCAACTCTATAAGGTGGGAATTCTTGTCTCCATTTTACAGTTGAGGAAACTGAGACACAGAGACGATAAGAAACTTGTTCAAGGTCAAAAGTCAAAGAATTAGTCAGTGGAGGTTCTGGGGCAAACATATCTGGCCAAAGATGTTCTTTAAAACATATTTTACAATAGCAAAATGTTAGGCACATCTAAGTAGGAAGTAAATAGTTATATAAATTAGGATGCACCCAGAGAGGGATGATTGAGCTCTATTTGCCCCCTGCTGTCACTCCAAGGGAAAGAAAGCCACTCTCCTCTTTCTGTCTCCTGCAGAGGCTCCAGCTGTGCCAGTTTTGTTTTTTGCTGCCTATGCAGTATCAGAAGGACAAGAAAGTGAGAGCAGAGATGAGGGGGAGCGTTGAAGATATTGGTTCTAATGCAGCTGTGGCATCTTGGGGAAGTAGAAGAGAGAAAAAGGGAAATTTTAAAAGATATATTCTTATTGAATGCATCCCCTTCACAGTGTTAGAAGATATAAACAAAGGGCTTACGATCTTTAGCTTTCTGTTTGCTGAGCCCAGTTTCCGTGATGGTGGCAGCACCCAGAGACAGGGCTGGGGGAATGGCTTTACCTGTACTGCCACAGCATTGTCGCAGGTTTCCAGGGCAGAGGAGGCCCTAGAAACCACCTGAACAGGAAGGGCAAGGGGAGTCACCAGGAACTGAGAACTTAACATGTGCCAGGTGCTGGAATCCCACTCAAGCAGACAGAAACCACAGCCTTGGCCTGCTGGGAGCTTCTGGCTTAGTGGGGGAAACAGACAGACATAAACAGTTGTACTATAATGCAGTAAATGAATAGGTGCTGGTCTACATAGCAGGATGCACAGGCAAGGAGAAGCTTCGCTTAGGTAGCGGTGGAGGGGTGTAGGTGGTCAAACAAGGCTTCCTGAAGGAAATAGCAACTGACCTAAGTCTTGAGAGAAGAGAGAAGACAGGAGGGAAAAGATGTTCCAGAAAGAAGGACCTGTATGGGCAAAGGCGATAAAGCAAGAAATAGCCTAGTGTGCTCTACAAGTGAGTTAATGTGCCCAGAAGAGCAAGCCTGAGCTGGGGAGTGGGCGCTCCTGGGTCTGGGCAGGAAGCAGGGATTGGATAAAGAAGGGCCACGCCAGCCTGGTGTGGTGGCTCACGACTGTAATACCAGCACCTTAGGATGCCAAGGCAGGTGGATCACCTGAGGTCAGGAGTTCAAGACCAGCCTGGCCAACATACGGAAACTCCGTCTCTAATAAAAATACAAAAATTAGCTGGATGGGGTGGCACATACCTGTAATTCCAGCTACTGAGGAGGCTGAGGCACCAGAATGGCTTGAATCTGGGAGGCAGAGATTGCAGTGGGCCAAGATCTGCCACTGCACTCCAGTGTAGGCAACAGAGTGAGACTCTGTCTCAAAAAAAAAAAAAACAACAAAAAACGGGGCTACACCTAGGACCTTGGCTGGCATGCTGTGGGCTAGCTGAGCCCCAGAAATTCTTTTAAGCAAGGGTGTAACTATTCAGATTTATATCTTAAATAAACCACCTCCGGCCGGGTGCGGTGGCTCACGCCTGTAATCCCAGCACTTTGGGAGGCCGAGGCAGGTGGATCACGAGATCGGGAGATCGAGACCACGGTGAAACCCTGTCTCTACTAAAAATACAAAAAATTAGCCAGGCGCGGTGGCGGGTGCCTGTAGTTCCAGCTACTTGGGAGGCTGAGGCAGGAGAATGGCGTGAACCCGGGAGGCAGAGCTTGCAGTGAGCCGAGATTGCGCCACTGCACTCCAGCCTGGGCAACAGAGCGAGACTTCGCCTCAAAAAAAAAAAAAAAAAAAAAATTAAATAAAACATAAACCACCTCTGGAAGGCAGTGTGGGGAGAAAGGCTCAACCTGGGAAACCAGCTGGAGAGGCTGTGTGAAGCGGTGGAGAGAGAGTGGGCTCACATTCTGTCTTGGCTGTTTCCTTGGACAGGTGACTCACCACCTGGGAGCTTCCATTTCCTTGTCTCTAAAAAGGAGATAACAAAACCTACTCTGAAGAGTTTTGAAAGAACAATTGTTAAGTGCTTGGCACAAAGTAGACACTTGAAAATGGGAGTTACAGCTATAGTTCGGGCAAGAGATGATGCTATAGTTCAGGCAAGAAATAAGTCAAATAATGGAGATGCAGAAGAGGGATTAGATTTGAGAGAAATTATGAAAGAAATTCTGCAGACTTTTCAGTGGGGTGGCAGTGACACATGGGGTGGGTAGGGGACAGGGAGACATCTCATTATAATCTATTACTGTTCTTTGGTTATTAGCAACAGAAAAACAGTTGTGGCTAATTTCAGCGAAAATAGTTGGTGGATGCAAACAGCCTAGCTCTCAGAATCAAAGGAAAAGCTCATTAACCAGACCTCAGAAAGGACAGAAATGGGGAGGCCCTGGGATCCATGTTGTAGGAAGTAATGGGCAGTGTTAGGATGAAC
Organism: Theropithecus gelada; assembly: GCF_003255815.1. NCBI lineage: Eukaryota > Metazoa > Chordata > Mammalia > Primates > Cercopithecidae > Theropithecus > Theropithecus gelada. Next base: position 83,171,543 of record NC_037668.1, read on the forward strand.
GTGCATCATTTGTGTTGTGTCCTCAGATCCCTTCACGCAACAGGCTAGCTAACCTTGAATGGATTTGCCCACACAAACCACAATGAAGTGAATATTGGAGATAGATGGGTCCCCAGAAGAAAACCAGGTGATATTCCTAGGAGAAAAGGGTAATAGGTATTGGGTAAAAGCAATCAGCATCTTGGATGTCATGTTCTTCCTCACTGTCACAGCCCTACACACAGTTCTAGAGCTGGCACCATTAGCCAAGAAAGGGAGATGTATGATGGATTCTGCAATGGACTTGTTGAGTTTGATTCTCCATATGGGCTTGTGATATAAGTTGTAGAGTTTATAAGAATTCTAGGAGGAAGGTATAGAAGTAGAACATTATCAGTTTACAAGGGTTGAGAATAGATGAGATTGGCCAGGGATAACACCTAAGGAAAGAATATTGGATTGAGAATCAACCCCTGAAGAAATACCTCATAGGAAAAACATAAAAAATAAAAGAGAGAGAGAGAGAGACAGGGAGAGAGAGAGACAGAGAGAGAGAAAGAGAGAAAGAATATATTTTAGAAACTGAGAAGAAATAGTTTGGTTTGTGAGCCAGGAGAAGACCCAGGAGAGAGTGGAGGTAGAATTCTAAGAGGCAGGAATACCATTAGGTGACCAATCACACTGGTTTGCCTGGAACTGTCCCAGTTTTAGCACCGAAAGTCCCATGTCCTATGAACTCTGTCAGTCCTGGGTAAACTGGGGTGGTTGGTCACCCTAGAGTCAGTAGTGTTGGCAGAGCCAGGAACAATAAGGAGTGTAGTATGAGAGACAGCCATTGGAACCGGAAACTGGGAACACTAGCAGCTGAGCTAGTGTTGCTATATTGGAGATAATGGGGGAATCAAAGGCAAAGGAAATTTTGGATAGAACCATGTTTTTCCCCTAGACCAGAACGGCCTGTAGTGGTAGTATTACTCTGCTTGGTTGGCCTCGAATAAGTAAGTTTATCTCTCTAGGCTTCAGTTTCCCCATCTGTGAGATTATGTAATCACTATGGTATTCTCTGGCTCTAACCATGTGTGATTGTGCAAACCCGTATTTCCCAGCCTCTTGGGCCTCTGGGTGAGGTACTTTCTGAATCTTTTATACTGGAGCTGCAGAGCTAGCATGAATCATTTTCTGCTCAGAAGGAGCCAGCCCTGGGGGAGTAAGATGTGAGATTTCAGTTCATCGGGGTTAGGTACCAAGAAATAGTTCCAGCTGCCATTGGCCAAAAGTTCAAATGCAGGTTGCTTTGCCTCAGGGGTCTCAGTAAATATTAAACAACACACTAGATGACCCTGAACAAGCTACTGAAACAATTTACCAACAGGTTAACTCAACCATCAAGAAAGTAAGTGGTTTCTGGCCGGGTGTGGTGGCTCACGCCTGTAATCCCAGCACTTTGGGAGGCTGAGATGGGTGGATCACTTGAGGTCAGGAGTTCGAGACCAGCCTGGCTAACATGGCGAAACCCCGTCTGTACTAAAAACACAAAATTAGCCAGGTGTGGTAGCGCGCGCGCCTGTAGTCCCAGCTACTCAGAAGGCTGAGGCAGGAAAATTGCTTAAACTTGGGAGGTGGAGTTTGCAGTGAGCCGAGATCGTCCCATTGCACTCCAGCCTGGGCGACAAGAATGAAACTCCATCTAAAAACAAAACAAAACAAAACAAAACAAAACCAAAAAAAAGAAAAGTAAGTGGTTTCATGCTCAGTGTGGCCAGGTGTAAGTGTGACACAGAATGATTGTGGGAACAAAGGTACAAACAGAAATATTTATTCCTGGAAAGGCCACTGCCTTAGGTTGGGTTCCCTAGAAGTACAGCCAGAGACAGAGATTCCTGTTCGAGAGATTTGCTGGGAGAATGCTCTCCGGAGAAAAGGAGAGAGGCAGGCAGCATGAGGCAGTGGAGGAAAGCTAAGCCAGAGTGTGGTCCCGCTTCAGTCTGCTCCCACGGGAGCACACATTGTGCACATTCATTAGTCTCACCTAGGGTAAGGGAGTGGGAGTGGGCCTTTCATACCCCAATGTCAATCAGTCATTGGCTGAGGTCCGTGGGCAGGTGAAGTAGGGGAGAAAGTGGGGTAGCCTCTTTTGTTTTGTTTTTGAGATGGAGTCTCACTTGTTGTCCAGGCTGGAGTGCAGTACACAGTCTTGGCTCACTGCAACCTCTGCCTCCCAGGTTCAAGCCATGCTCGTGTCTCAGCCTCCCAAATAACTAGGACTATGGGCATGTGCCACCATGCCCAGCTAATTTTTGTATTTTTAGTAGAGACAGGGTTTTGCCATATTGACCAGGCTGGTCTTGAACTCCTGACCTCAGGTGATCCACCCGTCTTGTCCTCCTAAAGTGCTGGTGAGGGTGGTCTTGTTTGGCCCAGGGCAATTCTGTGTAGAAGAGAGCAACAGAATTTTATCAACAATACTCATATCTGTTGGCTGGGAAAAAGGACCACGAACAGGATCCACTAGAGCTATCCTACGAATAACAAATAGAAGTATCTTCAGGTTTGCAGTGGATGGGAAATCACATATAAGTAGATGGAAACAAAACAAAAATAAATGGTGGTCCTATCATTCATGCAGATTTAAAAGCAATTTGAAGGGCATATATAATCAACTCATAAACATCACTCACCATCCCAGTGACAAACACTAGAACTGCTCTCACCCTTCCACACATGGTTATTAAATTTCACATTGCCAATGAAGAATTCATACCTTAATATGTAAAGAGCTCCTACAAATTGATGAAATTAAAACTCTGATAGTTATGTAGGTAGCAGATTTTAACCAATCCAATGGATTTTAACCAATCCATTGAAGAGGAAATACAAATAGCTAACAGACATTAAAACAATAATTCAACTTTGCTGGTAATCAAAGAAGCACAAAGGAGGGAATACATTATACACTTTCACCTATAAAATAACAAATACTTTAAAATGAGAGCACACAAAACTGGCAAGGGTAAGGAGAGATGGGTGCTCTCTACATAGTTGGCAGAAATATGTATTGGTCTTACTATTCTTGGAAAATAATTTTATAGTATGTTCATGGGATTTAAAAATGTTTAAACTCTCTGGTTTGTATTTTTACTCCCAAGAATTCATCCTAAAAAATAATGCAGGCCGGGCACGGTGGCTCACACCTGTAATCCCAGCACTTTGGGAGGCCGAGGCAGGTGGATCACGAGGTCAGGAGATCGAGACCATCCTGGTTAACATGGTGAAACCCTGTCTCTACTAAAAATACAAAAAATTAGCCAGGCGTAGTGGCGGGCGCCTGCAGTCCCAGCTACTCGGGAGGCTGAGGCAGGAGAATTGCGTGAACCCGGGAGGCGGAGCTTGCAGTGAGCCGAGATCGTGCCATTGTGCTCCAGCCTGGGGGACAGAGTGAGACTCTGTCTCAAAAAAAAAAAAATAACAATAAATAAATAAAATAATGCAAATGTTTCACTATCATCATATAATGTGATTGAGAAGTTGCTATATGCTAGGCATTGTGCTAACTGCATTAATATGCATTATTTCATTTCATCCATAAGTTTCCTTTTGAGGTATTTTCATGAAGTCCGTTCTTTCTTTCTTTCTTTCTTTCTTTCTTTCTTTCTTTCTTTCTTTCTTTCTTTCTTTCTTTCTTTCTTTCTTTCTTTCTTTCTTTCTTTCTTTCTTTCTTTCTCTTTCTTTCTTTCTTTCTTTCTTTCTTTCTTTCTTTCTTTCTTTCTTTCTTTCTTTCTTTCTTTTCTTCTTTCTCTTTCTTTCTTTCTGTCTTTCTTTCTTTCTTTCCTTCTCTCTCTCTCTCTCTCTTTCTTTCTTAACAGGAGAGGAAACTGAGACTCTAGGAAGTGAAGTAAGGTTATATTGTGAAGAACTGAGGAAGCTGGGATGATCTGACTCTAGTGTGTGGACCTCTGATAACTTTACTTGCTTTATGTGCTCATTAATATATGAGTTCAATAAGAGTAAAAAAAAGCTAATCCTTAAACAAAATAATTAAATCAGGCAAACTGTTCCTTGCTCCATTGATCAGGGAGACTTGGCAGTGTTTGGATTTCTAATTAAATCAGGCAGATTTAATTAGGGTTCCTAGGGCTTTCTCCTTGTCCTGTGGAAAGTTTTGTGACGAGTTTTACATGAGAATATAAAACAGTCCTAGCCTCCTTTATGCAAGCTCGTGTCATTGGCTACTGAGTTTGACACCTTTTTTGAGTTGGGATATCTGTGAACTGACAGTGGTTTATTGCAACCCATTACTGAAGCAATCAATTGCATGTACCTGTTTACTTGTCTGTCTTTTCCCCCAAACTGAGAGCTGTATAATAGCGGGAATAGTGTCTGTCTAATTTATTAACCTTAAAAGGTGAGAATGGGTTATGGGAGGCATTCAGCGGTGTCTCCCAAACTCTCACATGTGAAAAAGAAGACATTTCACAAGAATGGCCCTTACAATGGCATTGTTGGTATTTGCAAACAATTTGGAAGGACATCTGGTGTTGCAGGAAGTCAGGGACCCACAACAGAGGGACCGACTGAAGCCGCGGCAGAAGAACATAAATTGTGAAGATTTCATGGACATTTATTAGTTCCCCAAATTAATACTTTTATACTTTCTTACACCTGTCTTTACTGTAATCTCTGAACATAAATTGTGATTTCATGGACACTTATCACTTCCCCAATGAATATCCTTGAGATTTCCTACGCCTGTGTTGTCTTTTTTTTTTTTTTTTTTTTTTTGAGACAGAGTCATGCACTATTGCCCAGGCTGGAGTGCAGTGGCGTGATCTCAGCTCACTTGCAAGCTCCATCTCCTGGGTTCATGCCATTTTTCTGCCTCAGGCTCCCGAGTAGCTGGGACTACAGGCATGAGCCACCACACCGGCTAATTTTTTGTGCTTTTTACTAGAGACGGGGTTTCACCGTGTTAGCCAGGATGGTCTCGATCTCCTGATCTCGTGATCCGCCCGCCTTGGCCTCCCAAAGTGATGGGATTACAGGCGTGAGTCACTGCGCCGGGCCCCCTGTCTTGTCTTTAATCTCTTAATCCTGTCATCTTTGTAAACTGAGGTGGATGAATGTCGCCTCAGGACCCTGTGATTGTATCAACAGCATAAATTGTTTGTAGAGCATGTGTGTTTGAATGTGAAATCTGGGCATCTTATAAAAAGAACAGGATAACAGCGATGTTCAGGGAACAAGAGAGGTAACTTTGAACTGGCTGCCGGTGAGCCGGACGGAACAGAGCTATATTTCTCCTCTTTCAAAAGCAAATAGGAGAAATATCGTGAATTCTTTTTCTCAGCAAGGAACTTCCCTGAGAAAGAGAATACGCCCTGAGGGTAGGCCTATGAATGGCCCTCTCAAAGCATGCCATCTTTTATGGTCGAAGCCAAAGGGTTGAAATAAGCGCTGGTCTCCTATAGTGCTCCCAGGCTTATTAGGATGAGAAAATTCCCACCTAATAAATTGTGTTCCAACAGGTTATCTGCTCTCAAACCCTGTTTCCTGATAAGATGTTATCAATGACAAAGCACGCCGGAAACTTCATTAGCAATTTTAATTTCTCCTCATCTGGTGGTCCTGTGATCTCGCCCTGCCTCCATTTGCTTTGTGATATTTTATTACCTTGTGAAGTATGTGATCTCTGTGACCCACACCCTATTCATGCACTCCCTCCCCTTTTGAAAATCGGTAATAAAAACTTGCTGGTTTTAGGGCTTGGAGAACATCACAGATCCTGCCAACGTGTGATGTCTCCCCCGGACACCCAGCTTTACATTTCTCTCTCTTGTGCTCTTTCCCTTGATTTCTCAACCCAGCCGAGACACTTAGGAAATATAAAAGAACCCACGTTAAACATCGGGAGCGGGTTCTCCCGATAATCTGGGTTATTTCTAGTTTTTGATTATTACAAATATAGGTGCTATAAACATGTGCATATAATTGTTACATAAATGTAAATTTTCATTTCTCGGGAATAAATGCTCAGGAATGCTATTGTTGGTTTGTACAGTAGGTGCGTGTTTAACTTTTAAATAAGCTATTAAACTGTTTTACAGCGTGGATGTACTCCTCTCTTACATTCTGATCAGCAATACATGAGTGACTCGGTTTTTCTTTTCTTTCTCTTTTTTTTTTTGAGATGGCGTTTTGCTCTGGTTGCCCAGGCTGGAGTGCAATGGCGCTATGCCAGCCCACTGCAACCTCTGCCTCCCAGGTTCAAGCGATTCTCCTGCCTCAGCCTCCCGAGTAGCTGGGATTACAAACATGAACCACCACTCCTGGTGAATTATTTATTTATTTATTTAGAGATGGAGTCTCGTTCTGTCGCCAGGCTGCAGTGCAGTGGTGCAATATTGGCTCACTGCAACCTCTGCCTCCCAGGCTCAAGCGATTCTCCTGCCTCAGCTTCCCGAGTATCTGGGATTACAAACATGAACCACCACGCCTGGAGAATTTTGTGGTTTTTTTTGTTTTATTTTTTTTGAGACAGAGTCTCCTTCTGTCGCCAGGCTGCAGTGCAGTGGCGCGATCTTGGCTCACTGCAACCTCTGCCTCCCAGGCTCAAGCAGTTCTCCTGCTTCAGCCTCCCGAGTAGCTGGGACTACAGACACATGTCACCATGCCCGGCTAATTTTTGCATTTTTAGTACAGACAGGGTTTCACCATGTTGGCCAGGATGGTCTCGATCTCTTGACCTCATGATCCTCCCGCCTTGGCCTCCTGAAGTGCTGGGATTACAGGCATAAGCCACTGCCCACGGCCGAATTTTGTATTTTTAATAGAGACAGGGTTTCTCCGTGTTGGCCAGGCTGGTCTGGAACACCTGACCTCAGATGACACACCCGCCTCCACCTCCTAAAGTGCTGGGAGTACAGGCATAAGCCACCACACTCCACCGACTCAGTTTTTCTCAATCATCAATAGTGTTTGGTGTTGTCACTATTTTTGAATTTAGCCATTCTGATAGGTGTGTAGTAATATCTCATTCTGGTTTTAATTTTCATCTCCTTCCTGACAATATTAAACATCTTTTTATGTGCTTATTTATCATCTGCATAACCTCTTTCGTGAAATGCCTCTACATGTCTTTTTCCCATTCTCCAATTGGATTGTTTGTTTTTTAAGTCAAATTTTGAGTGATGTTTATATATTCTACCTATTTGATGTGTGGTTTGCAAATATGTTTTTTCAGTCTCTAGCTTGTCTTTTCTCCTCTTAACAGGGTTTTTCATGGAGCAAAATTTTTTATATTGATGAAGTTCATTTTTCTAAAAGTATGATAGTCTTACATTAAAGTCCATAATTCATTTTGAGTTAATTTTCATATAACATGTCAGACTTAGGTTGAGGTTAACTTTCCCTCCTTCTGGGTGTTCAGTTATTCCAGCAGCATTTGTCAAAAAGGCTGTTTCTCCATTGGATGGCTTTTGCATTTGGGCATTTTGGTATGGGTCTATTGATTAGTTCTCTATTGTGTTCCCTTGATCTATGTGGATCACCACCAATTCTACCAATATCAATCTTGATTACTATAGCTATAGACTAAGTGTCGAAAGCAGGTGGTCTGATTCTTCTCATTTTTCTTATTTTTCAAAATTGTTTTAGCTATTGTAGTTTCTTTTCTTTTTCATCTAAATGTTAGAATATGCTTCTTTATATCTAAAAAAGTATTGCCAGAATTTAGATAAGGATCACATTAAACTTATAGATCAATTTGGGGAGAATTGACATCTTCACTCTTTTGGCTCTTTCAATCCATGAACACCATATGTCCCTCATTTATTTAGATCTTTGATTTCTTTCATTTTGTAGTTTTTAGCATGCTAGTCATACGTATTTTGTTAGATTTACTTAAACATTTCATTGTTTTGAGTGATTATAAATGATATTTTATTTTTAATTTGTTAGTTTATACAAATACAATGATCACTGTATGTTTATCTTATATAACCTTTCTGTGCTCACTTATTAGTTCCAAGAGTTTTTAGTTTTTTGGGTTTTTTTTGTAGATTCCTTGGGGATTTCCTATGTGTACAATTATGTCATCTGAAAATAGATACAATTTTACTTCTTCTTTTTCTATCTGAATGCCTATTAATTATTTTTCTTGCCTTACTACATTTTCTAAAATTTCTAGCATTATGTTGAAGAAAGGTGGTAAGAGTAGTATCCTTGCCTTGATTCTGATCTTAGCAAGAAGGCATTCAATCTTTCACCATTAAGCATAATGTCAGCTATAGGCTTTTGTAGATTTTCCTTATTGAGTTGATGTTTCTCTCTATTTCTATTTTTCCGAGAGTTTTTAAAAATCATAAATGCATACTGAATTTTGTCAAATGATTTTTTTATAGATTGATATAATCATGTGATTTTTCTTCTTTAGCCTGTTAATATGGTGAATTGTTGAATATCAAACCAGTCTTGTATCCCTGGAATAAATTTGAGTTGGTCATAGTATATAATTCTTTTTCAAATGTTGCTGAATCCTATTTGCTAATATTTTGTTAACAACTTTTGCATTTATATTCATGAAGGATATTGATCTGTGAATTTCTTTTCTTTTTTGAATTGTCTTTGCTTTTGCTATCAAGGCATTATTTAAACTTCATAAAATGAAGTGGGAAATATTCCCTTCTCTTCTATTTTCTGGAATAGATTGTATAGAACTAGTGTTAATTCTTCTTTAACATTTGCTAGAATTATCTAATAAAAAGATCTGGGTCTGGAGATTTCTTTTTGGAGAGTTTTTAAATGATGAATTACATCTCACTAATAGTTATAGGGCTAAGCAAATAATTACTTCATATTGGGTAAGGTGAGGTAGTTTGTACTTTTCAAAGAATTGGTCCATTTAATCTAAGTTGTCAAATTTATGTGTGTAGTTTGTAGTATTCCTTATGATGGGTTTGATATCTACGGGATCAGTAGTGATATTCCCTGCTTCATTCCCAATATTGGTAATTTATGCCTTCTCATTTTTTCTTTGCGACTTTTGTTAGAGATTTGTCATTTTATTGCTCTTTCAAAGAAACTGTCCTTTGTATAACTGACTTTCTCTACTTTTTTTTTTTGTTTTCAATTTCATTTATTTCCTTTTTTATCTTTATCTTTATTGCTTTCTCCCTTCATTTACTTTCTGTCTTTCTTTTTTTTTTCCCGAGACGGAGTCTCACTCTATTTCCCAGGCTGGAGTGCAATGACGTGGTCTTGGTTCACTGCAAGCTCCGCCTCCCAGGTTCAAGCAATTCTCCTGCCTCAGCCTCCCAAGTAGCTGGGACTATAGGCGTGTGCCACCACATCCTATCTGTTTAGTAGACCAAATCTACTAAAAATTTTTGTGTTTTTAGTAGAGATAGGATTTCACCATGTTGGTCAGCCTAGTCTTGAACTCCTGACCTTGTGATCTGCCCGCCTCAGCCTCCCAAAGTGCTGGAATTATAGGCGTGAGCCACCACACTCTGCCCTTCATTTGTTTTCTAGATTCTTGAGGTGGAGTTTAGATTGTTGATTTGAAACTTCCTTTTTCAAAATATGAATTTAGTGCTATAAATTTTCCTCTCAGTACTGCTATAGATATGTTCCATAACTTCTTATGTGTTATATTTTTATTTTCTTTCAGCTTAGTATATTTTAAAAATTTCCTTTGAGACTTCTTTTTTTTTGACCCATAGATTATTTCCTTTTTATTTCCTTTTTTATCTTTATTGTTTTCTCCCTTCATGTGCTTTCTTTCTTTTCTTTTTTTTTTTTTCTTTTGAGACAGAGTCTTGCTCTGTCACCCAGGTTGGAGTGCAATGGCAAACTCTGCCTCCCGGGTTCAAGCAATTCTCCTGCCTCAGCCTCCCAAGTAGCTGAGACTGCAGGCACGTGCCACCATGCCCAGGTAACTCTTTTGTATTTTTGGTAGAGATGGAGTTTCACCATGTTGGCCGGCCTCCCAAAGTGTTGGGATTACAGGTGTGAGCCACCAAACCCAGCCAGATTATTTAGACATTATTTAGTAGGTCATTAGTTTCTAAATGTTAGGAAATTTTCTCCTGCTCTTTCTGTTATTTTTTTCTAGTTTGATTTTATTGTGGTTGGATAACACACTCTGTACGATTTTCAATTCTTTAAAAAATTTTTTTATTGGCTTAGGATATGGTCTATCTTGATGTATGTTCCATGGGCTCCGGAAGATAATGTGTATTCTGTTGCAGCTGTTGGGTGAAGCATATCTACATCATTTGGGTCCTGTTGGTTCATAGGGTTGTTGAGTTCTATATCCTTGCTGACTTTCTATCTAGTTGTTCTATCAATATTTGAGAGAACGGTGTTAAAGCCTCCAACTAAAATTGTGAATTTGTATATTTCTTTTTTTCTGTTCTATCAATTTTTACTTCACATATTTTGCAACTCTATTGTTTGGTACATATACATTTAGGATTGCAATGTTTTCTTGGTGGGTTGGCTGTTTATTATTTAATGCCCCTCTCTGTCTCTAGTAATTTTATTTTTTTTCTGAAGTTCATGTTATCCGATATGAATACAGTCACGTCTACTTTCTTTTGATTAATGTTTGCATGGTGTTCCTTCCCCATCCTTTTACTTTTTATTCATTTATTTATTTTTCAAAAAATTTTTTGGGACAGGGCCATGCTCTGTTGCCCAGGCTGGAGTGTAGTGGTGTGATAATGGCTCACTGCAGTCTCAACCCTCCAGGTTCAAGTGATCCACCCACCTTAGCCTCCCAAGTAGCTAGGATGACAGGCATGTGCCACCATGCATGGCTAATTTATTTTTTTAAATGCTTAGTAGAGATGAGGTCTTGCTATGTCGTCCAGGCTGGTCTTGAACTCCTGGTCTTAAGCAATCCTCCCACCTCAGTTCCCCAAAATGTTAGGATTACAGGCATGAGCCATTATGCCTGGCTTATCCTTTTACTTTTAATCTGTCTTTTAATCTATCATTCACTTTTGTTGTAGTTGAAGTGAGTTTCTTATAGATAGCATGGACTTGGCTCATGTTTTTAAATCCCCTATACAAATCTCTTTTCTTTTGATACAGACTCTTGCACTGTCACCTAGGCTGGAGTGCAGTGGCAGAATCTTGACTTGTGGCAACCTCTGCCACCTGGGTTCAAGCAATTCTCATGCCTCAGCCTCCTGAGTAGCTGGGACTACAGATGTGCGCCACCATGTCTGGCTAATTTTTGCATTTTTAGTAGATATGGAATTTCACCATGTTGGCCAGGCTGGTGTTGAACTTCTGGCCATAAGTGATGTGCCCACCTTGGCCTCCCAAAGTGCTGGAATTACAGATGTGAGCCACTGTGTCTGGCCCAATCTCTATCTTTTAATTGGGTATGTAGACCATTTACATTAAGTGTAATTATTGAGATGGTGAGTCAGTCACTTTAGGTTTTGTTTTCTGTATGTACTCTGTTTTTCATTTCTTTGTTTTCTTTTTACTGCCTTTGTTGCTGTGGATTATTTAAATTAATTTTTAGACTTCTATTTTTGATTTATTTGTAGTGTTTTTGATTACACCTCTTTGTGTAGCTTTTCAATGATCTCCCTAGGTATTATATTATATGTGCATAACTTATCACAGTTTACTGGTGTAATCGTTTCACCAATCTGAATGAAGAGATTCTTTTTTGAGACGGAGTCTTGTTCTGTGGCCCAGGCTGGAGTGCAGTGGCATGATTTCGGCTCACTGCAACCTCTGCTTCCCAGGTTCAAGTGATTCTCCTGCCTCAGCTTCCCGAGTATCTGGGATTATAGGTGGATGCCATCACACCCAGCTAATTTTTGCATTTTAAATAGAGACAGGGTTTCACCATGTTTGCGAGGCTGGTTTCGAACTCCTGGCCTCAGGTGATCTGCCCATCTCAGCCTCCTAAAGTGCTGGGATTATTAGTAGCCTTATAAAAGGGACCCCAGAGAGCTGCCTTGTCTCTTCCATCATGTGAGGAGACAGTGAGAAGGTGCTGTTCTATGAACCAGGAGGTGGGCCCTTACCAGACATTGAACTTCCCAGGCTCTAGAACTGTGAGAAATAACTTTCTGTTGTTTATACGTCACCTAGCTTATAGCATTTTGTTGTGGTAGCCTGAACAGACTAAGTCCCTGAGGCTCTTCTTTCTTTTTTTTCTTCTTTTCTTTTTTTGTCTACTCTTTTTTGTTGCTCAGATGGTATAATTTGTATTGTTCTATCTCTCCATTTACAGTTTATTGATCCTTTCCTCTGTGCGCTTCATTATGCTCTTGAACCCATTGATTGATATTTATAATTTTGGTCACTAGTTTACAAAAATTAATTTTATTTTTTAGAAAAGTTTAGACTCACAGTGGCCAGGCATGGTGGTTCACGCCTGTAATCCTAGCACTTTGGGAGGCCAAGGCAGGCAGATCACCTGAGGTCAGGAGTTCAAGACTAGCCTGACCAACATGGAGAAACCCTGTCTCTACTAAAAATACAAAATTAGCTGGCCGTGGTGGTGAATGCCTGTAATCCCAGCTACTCGGGAGGCTGAGGCAGGAGAATTGCTTGAATCTGGAAGGCGGAGGTCACAGTGAGCCGAGATCGCGCCATTGCACTCCAGCCTGGGCAACAAGAGTGAAACTCTGTCTCAAAAAAAAAAAAAAGAAAAAAAAGAAAAAAGAAAAGTTTAGACTCACAGCGAAACTGAGTAGAAAATGCAGAGAGTTACCATATACTCTCTATCCCCATGTATCCACAGCACCCACCACCCGCCCCCGCCAAAAGGCATCCTGCACCAGAGTGGTATATCTGTTACAATCAATGAACTTACATCAACACATCATTATCATTCAAAGTTCATAATATATATTAGTGTTTATTCTTGGTGCACTTATCATAGTTTTCAGCTGTAACATTTCCATGTGGTTCTTTACATCTTATCTTTCTTTGGCAAGCCTTTCTATTTGTTTGCTGAGACTATTTTTTCACTTGTTTCAGTTGCTTATTAAAACATTTTTTATAATGACTACTTTAAATCTTCAGCAGAATATTCTAACATCTCTGTCATCTTGGTGATCTGGCATTTACTGATTATCTTTTTTCACTCAATTTGAGATCTTTTGGTTCTTGGTAAAGTGAGTGGTTTTTAATGGAAACCTGAAATTTTGAGTATTATGTTATGAGATTCTGGATATTATTTAAACTTTCGTTTTAGCTGGCTTCCTTTGATACTGGTCTGCTGAGAAATGGGGAGTGCTGTTTTATTATTGTCAGGGGGGTAATAGAGGTCACAGTTCCCTACTCAGCCTCTGTTGGTACTCAAGGGGCAAGGGCCTCCTTGTTACTACTGCACAGAGGTGGGAGTTCTGGCCGTCCACTACGCCTCCACTGATACCTCCCTGGCTAGGAAGGGTTGGAAGGCCTTGTTAGTGCTCCACACGTGGCCTCACTGATACTGTGTGGGGAGGGGAGCCTTTAACTGTCGGGAGGTGGTGACTCTGTTTCCATTGACCATTCCATGGGGGAGATGAAGGGACACCTCATCACTGCTGGGTGGGGTTGGAAATTCAGGCTCCATGTGGCCTTTACTGATACCCTCATGTCAAGGGTTCTTGCTACCACCTGGCAGGGGTGAAAGTCCCAGCTCCTTACTTGGCCCTCTTTGATACCATCCCAGTAGGGGTTTGGGGTGTCCCATTTCAAGCTGGCAAAGGTAGAAATCTAGGCTCCCTGCTCCACCTTTGCTGGTGCACTGGGGGTAGGGCCACAGGGGTGTGTGTGTGCGTGTGTGTGTGTGTTTCTTGTGGTGTTTGGCTAGAGTACAGTGGTTTTTAATTTTTTTTTTTTTTACTTATTTTATGTTTTATCACTCACATCTTACACAAAAGTGATTTTTATTCAAAAGTTTTGTGTCTTTTTAGGCTACTGCTCACCTGGTCCTTTGACTGGACAGAGCAGACTTTTGTTGGGGCTTTTCTGGTCTGCATCCATTGATGTTTCCAGGTCAAAGGCTTCTTTAGCTCCAAGTCTGGAATATATGAGGCAAAAAGAAACCCAGAGAACTCACGATTGTGTTGTTCCTTAGTTCCTGAGGTCCCCAGCTGGCCTGCCTTCTTCTCTCCACCTTTCAGAGTGTTTTAAGGTTTGTTTTATGTATACAATGTCAGGGTTTTTATTTGTATTTAGGAGAAATAAGGAAAAGTATGTTTTCTTCATCTTCCCTGAAGTGAATGTTGTCCATATATACTTTTTTAAAGGTTAAAACACTGGCTCTGAGTAATCTGAAAAGGCTACAGACTTTATGATTTCAACTATACGGCATTCTAGAAAACACAAAACTACGGAAACAGTACAAAGGTGAGTGGTTTCTAGAGGCTGGGAGGAAGGTGGGACGGATAGGTGGAGCACAGGGATTTTAGGCCGGGGAAACTATTCTGTGTGATATGACAACGGTGGATACTTGCCATTATACACCTGTACAAACCCATGAAATGTACAATACAAAGAGTGAACCCTAATGTAAACTACAGACTTTGGGTGATAATGATGTATTTATGTTGTTTCATCATTCTACTAAATGTAACCCTGGTCGGGGACCTTGGGGTGGGGGTGGGCTGTGTGTGTGATGGGGAAGAGTGTGGGGGAGCTCTGTATTTTCTGCTCAATTTTGCTATTAATCTAAAACTGCTCTTGAAAAATAAAGTCTGTTAATTAAAACAATTGGGTCAGGCCAGGCGCGGTGGCTCAAGCCTGTAATCCCAGCACTTTGGGAGGCCGAGACGGGTGGATCACAACGTCAGGAGATCGAGACCATCCTGCCTAACACGGTGAAACCCCGTCTCTACTAAAAAATACAAAAAACTAGCCGGGCGAGCTGGCGGGCGCCTGTAGTCCCAGCTACTCGGGAGGCTGAGGCAGGAGAATGGCGTGAACCCAGGAGGCGGAGCTTGCAGTGAGCTGAGATCTGGCCACTGCACTCCAGCCTGGGCGACAGAGCAAGACTCCGTCTCAAAAAAAAACCAAAAAAACAAAAAAACAATTGGGTCTATATGATGGTAAAACGTGTGCTCTTGCCTCCAGCTCACGACTCCCAGTGTGCCTGCATTCAACTGCCCACGCCTCCGCCCCTTGGCTCTTAATTCTGCGAAACACTGGCCACTTTGCCTAAGCCCGAGACTGCCCTGGCGTTATTCAAGTTTGATCTGCTATCCCTGCTACCTCCCTCTTCCCCTTGGCTTAGAAGCTCCTGAACTTGGCACCAGACAGACTTGAGCGACAACCTCTCTAAGCCTCATTTCCCCCATCTGTACAAAAGAAAATGCCACCAGATTATTGCTTAAGGTGCCAGACCCAGCGTAGCCTCCCATTGCTCTGGGAGGCTGACTCTGGAAAGACGGTCCTTTCAGATGCCCTGCACAAGAAGTAAGGAGAGGGGTGAGGAAAAGAGAGTGGAGCAGGATGACCTCTGGGGACCCGCACACAGCAGCCAGGCTGGCCAGCACCCTTCCTGCCACTGACACACCTCGAGACATGTTTGTTTTCTGGGCCCTCCTCAGGGTCAGGGTGGGAGCCGGGAGCACGTGGGGCGGTGGGGGACGGATGTTGTTTTTCAAGTGACAAGCGCGACTCTGTTTCCGATTTTCACAGGCAACCTGAATGCCCATCACATCAGGCAGGGAGAGCTGCCCAGATCTGACACTAACCCCTTGTGGAAGTGCCTGGCGGGTCCGTGGGGTGAGGGGGACCTCCTACAGGGCAACGAAGGCGGAATGAATTTAGTGCCTGTGAATGAAGCGGGATTGGCAGCCCTTGAAACAAACTCTGTCTTTGTTCCTGACCGTACCTCCCAGACCAGGGCAGTGCCAGCTTTCTTCACTCCATCCTGTCCACATTCTTTGGCCCAACTCAGCTGTGAGGACAGGCACAGAGGCTCCCATGTTTTAAGCCCTAGAAGGAATCAGTTAATCTGTGTCTCGGAGACCCGCAAGCAGCCTGCAGCCTGCAGGGGTGGAGTCTTAGAGCTGAGAGTTGCCGAGATAGCAGCTTTCACACACTTGTGACTGTAGCCTACAGTGAGAAATAAATTTTGCATTATGATCTAGTGACACACACCCCCCAACACACACATTCATGTACACGCTCACACACAACCTAAACATTTAAAAAATGAGAGAAATAGACTAGATGGTATCAGAATGCAGTAAAGATAAATATTGTTTTGTGAAATGTGTGTATGTGTGTATCTCTGTGTGTGTGTGTTGAGTCACGCATGATAGAAAGTGTATTTCTGACTGTGGATTCTGGTAAAAAAAAAAAAAGTCAAAAGAAATTTGTCTGAATCATTGTTTCTCTAACTATATAGTAAATTACCAGACTGGAGACTGACAAAACACTTTACCATATTAAAGTCCCCCAAAATTCCCACAGCAAAGAAAATCTGTTGAACTTTGCTGATCCCTCTACTTCCCCCAAAATGCTAATATTACTATGTTATGGAACTAATATTTCGTAGAACACAGTCCTGGAAGGAATTTGAAAAATTCTCTAGAATTTCCACAGGAATTTTTAGCCACAGGAGAAGAGGGAGTCTGTTTGAACAAGTGAAGAGCTACTAAATCTGTTATATTATTGGTTGCCACGTAAGATTTTTTTTTAAGTCCTCCTGTTAAAAAATGTTTGAAACCTACATGTCTCATCCAGCTCTCTTATGTTATGATTGGGGAAGAGACTGGGCCAAGGTCACCCAGTGAGGTCATGGAGAGCTGAGACTCAATTTTGCTGAGTTCTCAACTGTAACCCCCTGACTCCACCTCCAGGACCAGATAAATGCCCTGATAGAGGGAGGTTAGGGGCAAGAAAATGTAGATGAAATATATATGAAACTTCTTTGAACAGGCAGAAATTGTATAATAAATCTAAGGAACGTATCTTTTTACTAAGCCTCAGAAAGGAGATTCTGTAGTTTCAACCAGGAAGTTACCAACCCTATTGTATTGTAACTTAATGAAAACTTTTTCCTATTTTCCAATTCTAAAGAAAGTTGCTCATTGCTATATTAAAACAAATCCAAGAAGTAAGAATGTTTAGGCATTACTTTTTTTCTAACTAAAGCCCTATTATTGTTCTCCCAGAAGAGACTTTGCCTATATTGCATTCAAACCAGCAAAAAATGTCTATTCCTCATCCACAGAGGAATGGAAGTGAAAGTTATTTTACATGCAATAGTGTCTGTATCTAGCAACGCTCATTCAACTTTTGTAGAACAGACAAACGCTTGAACAGTGATCGCGTGTGCCACCGAACCACTCTCTGTCCTTGGTCAGCCTGTTCGGTGCCCCAGGAGCACATCTCTAGGGACTCTCAATGGCTGCCTTGCCTTTGGGCTTCTGGTTGAGTTTGGCCCAGGGGGCACTGGCAAGGACTCAGAGGGTGGGGAAGAGTGGGTTTGGGTATTAAATCCCCCCGCTGCTTCCCTCTACTGAAGATCACAGCTCCTGCCAGGTGGTGGGAAGCCACCCAGCCCGCCCTGTCCCTGGATTCCCATAACCACTCTCTTTGGCCTGGGGGTCACTGCCCCCACAGATACTGATTTGTGGTTTTCTACATCCTGACTGTATATTCGCAATTCCTTTGTTAACTCTCCCCAAGGTACCCCATTTAAGTAGGATCTTGACTGTTTGCTGTGCCTTGACTTATACTCTGTTTTGTATTCATTTTCTCTTAATATTGCATAATTTATTGCCTCCCCCTCTCCTGCCCCATTTAGTGTCTTGAGACTTGTTAAGGTATAGAAGACTCATATTTCTGTCTTTTCTCTCCCTTTTGTTGAGAGGCAACCATGGAGACAGCAGGACTTCTTAACCCTGGGGTGCTTTAAAAATCTGAGGCCTGGGCCCCACCTGGAGATTCTGACTATTTGGGTCTGGGTGGGCCCCAGCATGTCTGTTAACAGAAACTCCCCAGGGAACCACTGATGAAGGGAGGGAGGCCTGGCTCTGCAATTCGTCTCTGTGAGACTACAGGCGAGTCCTTCTCCCTGGGCCTCCGTGCTCCACGTGTTGTGCGTGTGCGCATATGTGTGTGTGCGTGTGTGTGCGCCTGTGTGTGTGAGCATGTGTGTGTGAGATGATCTTAGCTGTCTGACTCTGGATCTTATATCACAGTCCCTAATTCTGATCCTAGCGGCTGATGCCGGGGTGAGAACGTGGGTTCTGACTGCATGCACCACTGCCCTCTTGTGGACATGGGCACAGCAATGACGGTGGCTGACGCGTTCTCCCCTGTCACCAATGTTAGGACTGAATAGTGCTTCAAGGGGTGATTTAGTCAAGCATAGCAAAGGCTGCGATGAACCACTCCCTGAATATAACCTTCTCCTTTTCTTTAACAGCCTTTAGTGAAGACTTCATCCTGCGCATTCTTCTTTTAAAAATTGGTTGATTTGTTTAGAATTAGCTTTCTATGGTAAGGGGATGGGTGGAGTAATTGCTTTGTAGAAAAACCATGATTAAACATAAGGTGGAGCATTCAGGAAAAAGTCAAAAAGACCATCAAGTAGCCCCAGGGAAAGAGCCGCTTAGCAGAGTGGCTGGGAGTCCCAGGGATGCGGGAACAAATGTTCTGTCATCCAGCTGAGCTGCTGAGAATGTTTCCTCCCCTGACCGTAGATGCCCATCCTGAACCTCTTCTAACCCACCACCCCTCGGAAATTTCCTCCTCTGGCGTCAGCCTCCTCTTGTCTCATCTTCTCTCAGTTCCTTCCTTTGAGCCTCTTCCTGGCCTCTGCGTTCTACCACACACTCTTCTGTCTCCTTTTGTTCAACAGATTTCACCAGCCCCATTCACAGAAAAAATGGTAACAACTTGCTAGCTGTTTTCATCAATGTATGTGATATATTGTGCATTAATTACTAGTATTCTCTATGTCATATTATTATTGTTAAGGATGATGGAAGAGGAAGGGCATTGTGTATTAATTACCAGTATATTTCATATATTCATATATATATATGCATATGTTTGAGACAAGGTCTTGCTTTGTTGCCCAGCTAGAGTGCAGCAGCATGATCATAGCTTACTGCAGCCTTGAGCTCCTGGCTTTGAACTCCTGGCCTCAAGTGATCCTCCCACCTTGGCCTCCCAAAGTGCTAGGATTACAGGCATGAGTCACCGTGCCCAACTAGGATTATATAATAATTATTTTTGGGGAAAGATATGAGAAAAAGGATAAATGTGTTTCTAAAATTGGATATAATTTTGAACATTTAAATTTACCTGAAATAGTTTTGTGTCATATTTGTACAATTATTATTTTTCTTTTGAGACAGAGTTTCACTCTGTTACCCAGGTTGGAGTGCAGGGGCACAATCTTGGCTCACAGCAACCTCCGCCTCCCGCGTTCAAGCGATTCTCCTGCCTCAGCCTCCTGGATAGCTGGGACTACAGGCACGCGCCACCATGGCCGGCTAACTTTTGTATTTTTAGTAGAGATGGGGTTTCACCATATTGGCCAGGCTGGACTCGAACTCCAGACCTTATGATCTGCCTGTCTTGGGCTCCCAAAGTGCTGGGATTACAGGCGTGAGCCACTGCAAGCAGCTGGTGATCTCTTTCTGATCAATTTCTGGGAACACTTTGCTATTTATCGGCAACTTTTTTTTTTTCCTTGGCAGAATTTTGCTGTCACCCAGGCTAGAGTGCAGTAGTGCGATATCAGTTCATTGCAACCTCCGCCTCCCGGGTTCAAGAGATTCTTGTGCCTCAGCCTCCTGAATAGCTGGGATTACAGGCATGCCACAGCTAATTTTTAAAAAATTTTTTTTATTTTTTGTAGAGATGGGGTTTTGCCATGTTGGTCTCGAACTCCTGGCCTCAGGTGATCTGCTTTGGCCTCCCAAAGTGCTAGGATTACAGGCATGAGCCACCGTGCCTGGCCTATTTATTGGCAACTTCTGATGGCTGAGTTCAATTAACTATTCATAATTGGGTAAATTTCTAGTACAGCTATACTTTGCTTTATTGCACTTTGTCAATGTTGCATTTTTTATAAATTGAAGGTTTGTGGCAACCCTGCATCTAGTAAGTCTATTGACACCATTTTCCCAACAGCAAGTGCTCACTTTGTGTGTCTGTGCCACATTTTGGTAATTCCTACAAAATTTTAAGCTTCTTTATTATCATTATATCTGTTATGATGATGATCTGTGATCAGTGATCTTTGATGTTACTATTGTAATTGTTTTGGGGTGTCACGAATGGCACCCACATAAGACAATAAACTTAATAGATAAATGTTGTGTGTATTCTCACTGCTCCACTGACTATTTCCCCATATCTCTCTCTCTCCTTGGGCCTCCCATTCCCTGAGACGCAATGATATTAAAATTAGGCCAGTTAACAACCCTACAATGGCCTCTTAGTGTTCAAGTGAAAGAAAGAGGTATGCATCTCTAAACTTTAAATCTAGAGCTAGAAATGATAAAGTTTAGTGAGGAAGGCATCACAAAAGCCAACACAGGCTGAAAGCTAGGCCTCTTGTGCCAGTTAGACACATTGTGAATGCAAAGGAAAATTTATTGAAGGAAATTACAAGTTCTATGCCGGTGAATACATGAGTGGTAAGAAAGCAAAAACAAACAAACAAACAAACAACAATAACAAAAAAACCTTATTGCTGATATGGAAAAAGTTTTAGTGGTTTCAACAGAAGATCAAACCAGCTGCAATATTCCCTTAAGCCGAAGCTTAATCCAGAGCAAGACCCTAACTCTCTTCAATTTATGAAAGCTGAGAGAGGCAAGAAAGCTGCAGAAGAAAAGTTCAGAGCTATCAGAGGTTGCTTCATGAGGCTTAAGGAAATAAGTCATCTCCATAACATCAAAGTCCAAGGTGAAGCAGCAAGTGCTGATGCAGAAGTTGCAGCAAGTTATCCAGAAGATCTGGCTAAGATAATTGATGAAAGTGGCTACATTACACAACATATTTTTAATGTGGACAAAATAGTCTTCTATTGGAAGAAGATACCATCTTTCATAGCTACACAGAAGAAGTCAATGCCTGGCTTCAAAGCTTCAAAGGGCGGCTGAATCTCTTGTTAGGGGCTAGTGCAGATGTGACTCGTTCTAAAGATCTTAGGGACCTTAAACATTATGCTAAATCTACAGTGCCTGTGCTCTGTACATGGAATAACAAAGCCTGGATGACAGCACATCTGTTAACGGCATGTTTTGCTGGATAGTTTAAGCCCACTGTTGAGACCTACTGCTCTGAAACAAAAACTGCTTTCAAAATATTACTACTCATTCACAATACACTTGATCACCCAAGAGCCCTGATGAAGATGTACACAGAGATGAATATTGTTTTCATGCCTGCTAACACAAACACCCATTCTGCAGACCATGGATCAAGAAGTAATTTCAACTTTCAAGTCTTATTACTTAAGACATACATTTCATGAGGCTATAGATAGCATGTTTTTTTCTGACGGATCTGAGCAAAGTAAATAGAGAAACTTCCAGAAAGGATTCACCATTTTAGATGTCATTATGAACATTTGTGACTCATAGGACGAGGTCAAAATATCAGCCTTAACAGGAGTTTGGAAGAAGTTGAATCCAACCCTCATGGATGACTTTGAGGGGTTGAAGACTTCAGTGGAAGAAGGTGGAAATAGCAAGAGAGCTAGAAGTGGAGCCTGAAGATGTGACTGAATTGCTGCAATCTCATGATAAAACTTGCAAGGATGAGGACTTACTTTTCTAATGAATTAGCAAAGAAAGATGTTTCTTGAGATGGAATCTACTCCTGGTAAAGATGCTGTGAACATTGTTTTAATGACAACAAAGGATTTAGAATATTACATAAACTTAGTTGATAAAGCAGTGGCAGGGTTTGAGAGGACTGACTCTTTTTGTTTTTTTTTTTGAAAGACAGGGTCTGGAACTCCTGACTTCATGGCTCAAGGAATCCTCCCATCTCAACCTCCCACATAGCTGGGATTACATTTGCGTGACACTATACATGGCTGATGCCAATTTCGAAGGAAGTTTCCCTATGGGTAAAGTACTATCAAACAGCATCACGTGCAACAGAGAAATCTTTTGTGAAAGGAAGAGTCAATCAATGTGGCAAACTTCATTGTTGTCTTGTTTTAAGAAACTTCCCCCGCCACCCCAAGACCTTCCGTCAGCAAAAAGATTACAAGTCACTAAAGGCTCCCATGATCATTAACGTTTTTTAGCAATGAAATATTTTTAAATTAAAGTGTGTACGTTGTTTTAGACATAATACTATTGCACATGTACTAGATTGTAGTATAGTGTAAACATAACTTTTATATGTCCTGGGAAACCAAAAAAATTCGTGTGACTCACTTTATTGTGATACTCACTTTAATGCAGTGGTCTGGAACTGAACTTGCAATATCTCCAAGGGATGCCTGTAGTTGAAGTGACAGTAAGAAGAGGAAAGGAACGCCACTTTCCAGGGTTGAACTTGTTCTTATAGGGCCCCTGGTTCTTGTACAAAGCTGTGAGTCTAACCCATGCTGCATTGAGGCAGGATAGTATAGTGAGATGGAGACTCAAAAATCTGGGTTCAGATTCTGGTTTTGCTACATATATATCTGCATGGGTTGGGGCAAATCATTTAACCTCTCCAAGGCTGATTCCCTGCAGGCTCCCACCCGTACCTCTTATAGAATGAAAAAAGTGACACCAACCACCTAAGAGGCTTGGAGTAGTCAGTAAATGAGATTGTAGAGGTATGCATGTGTGTTTGTGTGTGTATGTATTTATATAAGTGCTTAGTATAGTGCCTGGCACAAAGCTCAATAAATAGTAGCTACTGTTACTGAATATAATCGAGTGTTTCATAATTTTCACTTGTTATATGGACTTCTAGATTAATTCCATTGTCATCAGATAACATACTGCAGATAGTTTGACAAGTGCTGAAACAAGGGAAATACAGGTTAATACGGGTGGAAATAATAGGAACACCTGACAGTTAGGTAGGCTTCCTGGAGAGTGATTATAAGCATAAAACTGAAGGATAAGTGAGGATATTCTACCAGAGAAGGTATGTAGGTAGCTGTGTGTGTGTTGGCCAGAGTAGTGGCTGAAGGACTTCAGCCTCATGCAGGAGGCCTATATGTGTAATTTAGTAGGTTTGGTGTAATTTAGTAAATGTTTTGATGAAGGGAAACTTGGGAATTTGGGGAGTACATCAAAGCCTAATGGATCTGCTTCATGAAGTTATGGGTGTATAACGCTAAACAATATGCCCTAGTGATTAACCATGTGGGTCTCAGACTTGGATTTGGATCCTCTTCTGCCTCTTAATAATCATTTTTCCTTGGGCAAGACACTAACCTTCTGTAAGTCTCAGTTTTCTCATCTATACAATGGGGTTAAAAATCTCTGCCTCGTGCAATCAATATGAAGTCATCTGAGATTTTGTATGCCAAGCAATTAGCACAAGACAGGTATCAGGGCTCTGTTAGTGGGAAAAGGTATGGGTTTTTACAATGTCACCTGGCCCACCACGGGACTGTCTGCTGCTACAGAACACCTAGGAAGCAGCAGGTGGAGAGGGAGGTAGACAAGAATGTCCGGGAACCTTCCAGAAGGAGCATATGGGCACAGCACACTGTGGCCATGGTAGACCCCACCAAGCTTGTGATTGCTGAAAAGCTGCATGTGCGGAGCATCAGTTTCAGAGGATTCAGACCCTTTTCCCAACTCCGCATAGGCTCATTCAATGAACTTGGCCTTCCTGGATCTCCATTTCCCTAAGTGAAAAATGCAGAGAGAATTTTCAAGGTAAAGTGGATTCCTACCTCTCTCTCTCTCGTGCGTGGAGAATTAGATTAAGAAGAATTCAGAGCTTTGTCCACATTCAATAGAATGGAGCATTCAGGTGACTCTGGGGTTGGCACTGAGTGGCAAGGGAACGGTAGCCATGGACTTCCCATCTCTGGCTCACCAGTTGGCCCCTAACACTTGCTGTGTGCTTATTTTGTATCAGATACCACATTAAGTGCCTTATGTGAGTTACATCATTTAACTCTCTTAGTACCCCTATAAGGCAGATACTATTATTATCCTCATTTTACAGATGAGGGATCTGGCACAGAGAGGTTAAGTAATTTGCCTTATGTCCCATAGTTGTTAGTTGTGGCCAATGTCTCTTCTAGCTCTTGTAGTCTACCTAGACTGGAAACTCTCTTTGAGGAGGAGCTTTATCATATTTATTTTTGACTCCCCAAGGCCTAGAAGGCTTTCAGACTGTGTTTACTGCTTTGCTGAAGTCGGTGGTTTTAACTGTAAATCAAAGGTCCAAAACATAGAATCACTTGGTGAGCTTAAAAAGTGGCTTATGCAGGCTGGGTGCAGTTGTACAGGGGTACAGTTGCCTATAATCCCAGCACTTTGGGAGGCCGAGGCAGGTGGATCACCTGAGGTCAGGAGTTGGAGATCAGCATGGCCAACATGGTGAAACCCCGTCTCTACTAAAAATACAAAAATTAGCTGGGTGTGTAGTGGATGCCTGTAGTCCCAGCTACTTGGGAGGTTGAGGCAGGAGAATAGCTTGAACCTGGGAGGTGGAGGTTGCAGTGAGCTAAGACCATGCCGTTGCATGCCAGCCTGGGCAACAAGAGCGAAACTCCATCAAAAAAAAGAAAAAAAAAAAAGGAGTTCACATGCCATGCCTGGGCTAGTCTCAGATCATTTGTATCCCACGCCTTGTGTGTCTGATGGAGAACCATGGAGCTAAATATTCTGATTATTATTATTATTATTATTTTTGAGACAGAACTTTCCTCTGTTGCCTAGGCTGGAGCACAGTAGTGCAATCATAGTTCACTGCAGCCTCAAACTCCTGCACTCAAGAGATCCTCCCACCTCAGCCTCCCGAGTAGCTGGGACTACAGGCATGCACCATCATTTCCAGATAATTTTTTATTTTTAATTTTTAGAGACGGAGTCTTGCTATGTTGCTCAGGCTGGTCTGGTCTCAAGCTCCTGGCCTCAAATGATCCTCCAACCTTGGCCTCCCAAAGGAGCGTTACAAGAATGAACACCTGGACAATATTCTGGTTCTTTACCAATTGCTAGCCCTTCTCCCCTCTTTCTGCTTCTTGGCACTGGGGGGTGCTGTTGGATAGCTTAAAAAGTAGTATTTCTTTCACCCCAGGTTTGGTATTTTTTTTGTTTCGTTTTGTTTTCAAATTTGTCTTGTGTATTTCATCTCAAAAACTTGGTGGAGAGTTGCTGAAATGGACAATAGCCTGAACTTCCCTTCCTGTGGCTCTCTTTTGAATGTTAACCATTGGTGTTTAGGCAGGCAGATATAGAAAGTTTCTGGTGATTCTGCAGTTTAATTCCTTTTTCAGCCTTCCTCCAGGAGCAGTTTGTCTTTGCTCAGGAGAACGATGTTTACAAAGAATTATGTGAGGTGTGGCAGGCTGAATAATGAACCCCCAAAGATATTTTTGTCCTAACCCCCACAAACCTGTGAATCTGTTACCTCACTTTCCTGGAGGGACCTTGCAGATGTGATTAAGGTAAAGATCTTGAGATAGGAAGATTATCCTGGTGGACCCTATGTAATCACAAGGGTTCTTAAATGCTGGAAGGGGAAGGCAGAAGGTTAGGGTAAGAGAAGGAGAGTTGAGAATAAACGGATGAGTCAGAGTCAGAGAGCTGTGAAAATGCCCCACTGCTGGCTTTGAAGACGGAGGAAGGGGCTGCCAGTCACGGAATGAAGGCAGCCTGTAGAGCTGGAAGTGGGTTTTCCTCTAGAGCTTCCAAAAGGAAGGAGGCTCTGCTGATGCCTCAATTTTAGCCCAGTGAAACCCATTTTGGACTTCTGACCTACAGAATAGTAATAGAGTAAATTTGCATTGCTTTAAGACAGTGTGTGGTAATTTAAATTTTCATCTTTACAAAGATCCCGAAAATTACAAGAATAAAATGGTTACCCTCGATTTAACAAATGAGGAAAGAGAGACCTAGTTTTTGAGTTACTTTCTCGGTGGCACTGAAAACTCAAGGCAGGGTGGTGACAAGGCTCCAGGTTTCCTGATTTCTGCTTTGTTCTCTTCACTAGCGCATGGATGGCAAAATGTCATAACAGGCAAAACTCCTTGGAAGTTGTCTAGCTCAGGGATGGTAAACAGGTTTTATTTGCTTCATGTGCCAACTTTGGCCTATTGGTGGCACTGTACTGCGTCCTGCTTACTGGAAAAAGGTGCTGTAATTGATTAGCAATGTCTGCATGGGCTTCAGATGAGTAAGTCTCCTGTGGCAACATGTGTGTCATGAATTTGCTGTACCTCAACTAGTCCAACCTTCTCATTTAACCAATTAAGAATAGAATTCCAGAGAAGGGAATTGACTTATTTAAGATTATACAATGAACTAGAGACAGAGCTGGGATAATGGTTTTTCTCACTTACTATCCAGCTCCCACGGTCACCAATCAGACTTAAAGATTCTAACGTCCTTTTTCTTACCTTAGCAGGACTTCCATTGCTTAAATGGAAATCATTGAGGCAGCCCAGAACATTTATGACCACAGCCTTTCATCTCATCTATGATGCTGTGTAGTATTAAACAAGTGGACTGATTTTTTCTTGTGCTTACAGATTAGTCTGTTTCCCCTAGATGTCTTCCCCTATCTTGGATAGCTCAAGCATTGTGAAATTCCCTAACTAGATGTTGCCTAGGATATGTCAGCCAAGAAAGTTACAATGAAACACGTTGGCATTGAATGTATAGAATCCTTGACAGGCTGCTTGAGTTGGTAAATTGAGGTCTCAGTGTGTTTCCCTGAGAGGAAAAAAGAATGGCTAGATTTACACTTTGCAAGAAATAAAAGAAGCGATCCTTTTACCTATGAGGTTATAAAACCCTGGCTTGATTTTGACATACGATACACGGGCATTTGACCCTTCGTGGATGAGGCTGGGTTGCTCCCAGGTAATCATAAGCTAAGGACCCTTTGGATTTGATGGAAGGCCATGACTTAGGGTTGACACAAAGTATTCCACTTGGTTCTTCAAGCCAACTGTAGCCTCCTTAGGCCCTAGGCTGTATGAACAGTTTGTAAACTGTAAAGTGCCTTGGAAATGAGAAGTAGAACTCCCATTGTCTTAGCAACAACATATATTACTTTTACATTTTTCAGAGTGGGGACTAGGGGGAGAAATAGGAAGTCTGTGGGAAATTTTGCTTATCAGTTACACGAATTCTCTTGCATCATTGAGTCAGTACTCTGGGTTTTCTAGTAGAAAAGTTACAAACCACAAATGAAGATCCAAATTATAACAAAATTAGTTTTTATGGCTCAGTATTACTATTGCCCTAAAACTTAATAGTTTATTTTTTCCTAACACTCCACAGCATTTCAGAGTTTACAAAGTCCTTTCACATATATCCTCCTGTTGACTTTCTATAACAAGTGAAAAGGGCTATTTTTCCCCTCTTAGAGAAGAGGAAACAGAAGGCCAGAGAGGTTGAGTTACTGGTGGAAGGTCAGGTGTTGAGTCACTGGAGAGGCGGGGAATTGAACCAGGGTCTTCAGGTGTTGAATTCAGTAGTATTTCCATCCCATGGCTGTGGTCTTCCCAGGGTGAGTGTGGTTACTTGGAGTCCTGAGAGAGGAGTGGAGGTCAGGGCCAGGGGAGAGACAAGTGTGGTTGGAGCAGCCATGTGGAACTCGGGGTGGGCTCGCACTGGTGAGAGGCTGGGCAGGCAGGATTCTGGGGGCCAAGGACGGGGCACAGCCAGAAGTTTGGCCCATAGTTGGCTTATGGGCTAGGTAATGCGCTGAAGGCTTTGTATGAATAATCTCATT
Source organism: Theropithecus gelada (assembly GCF_003255815.1). NCBI lineage: Eukaryota > Metazoa > Chordata > Mammalia > Primates > Cercopithecidae > Theropithecus > Theropithecus gelada. The sequence continues at coordinate 83,199,395 of NC_037668.1, forward strand.
TAATTCGTGGCAAATGCTGTTACTTTTTGGGATGTGGAATCTGAGTCAGGTCAGAGAGGTTAAAGATCTTGCCGAAAGTCACATGGTTTAATAAGGGTCAGAGCCCAGATTAGAAACCTGGTATATCACACTTTGAAGCTTATGCCTTTGACTGCCACGTGACGCGGAACTGTGAGTCCATGAATGTGGTACTGGGAAGTAGGCTTGTAAAAGCTGGATGGGGCCAGCTGGGAAGGCTCTGAAATGCCAAACTGGGGAGCTATGGGCATTGTCTTGTAGGCAGTGGGGAGCCACTAGCTGTGAAAGTAGAGCGGAGGTGTTCTCCTCCTTCCCGAGTAAAATGGACGTTGCATTCAGAAGTCAAGTGGGCACGTGTGGTAGTTGCTGTGGCACCATCTCCATTGACTGTCATGCTGCTTCACCCCCTCTGCAGAGGGTGAGTCTCACTGTTCCCACTATATTTTTCCAATTTCATTTTAAAATAAAAGCCATTTCAGAGCCTCTTTTGGTCTCATAAATTCTGGAGCCATTCTTGCCTAGGGCTTAGCGAGGGTCCTGTGAGGATGCAGAGGGACAGCCGTGGGCCCCGCTGAGTTGTACATCTGTCTCTGGCCAGCGGCTCCTGTAAAGCTGTTCCCTGGGGAGAGCACTCTTTGCCATCCTCACTGACTTCCTATGCCCCTAAATAATCTTTGTGGGTGTAAGTGCTCCCACGGGGCCTCTTGGGAGAAAAGAACGTTCCTACAACCAAAACTGGGCTGATGTTTATGCATCTCAAGTTCCTCAGTCATGCTGACGAGGGGACCATTTCCTGCCTGCCCATCTAGGCGGTCATCACTGACGCTACAGGGACCTGGACTAGACTCCTCACTGCTGGCACATCAGAGCAGAGGCGGCTTCGTGGGGATCTGAGAACTCCCCCGGGCCTGTAGCTGAGGAGTGACGTGTTAGGGGAGGAAGTGATGGAGCTAGAGTGGCCTGGTCATCCTTCACTGTGATGTGTGGCTTTATGTCTGTGGCTCTTTTGTCCTCGTCAGTCATAGCAGAGCGTCTCTGTATGTTGCTTTATACTTTATAAAGATTCTGTGAGCTCATTGCACACTCACACAGCAACCCTGGGAAGTAAAAATTACTATCTGTAATTTATAGGTCAGAGCACTGAGCCTCAGAGGACATCCCTCGGTGGCTTGGGACAAATTCAGTCTACTATCCTCTTTCTTTGCCCTACAAATGCTTAATTGAGTGAAATGGGATTTTATTTTATTTATTGTAAGAGTCGGCATCTTGCTCTGTTGCCCAGGCAGGAGTGCAGTGGCACCCTCATAGCTCACTGTAGATGCAAACACCTGGGATCACGGGATCTTCCTACTTCGCCTCTTGAGTAGCTGGGACTACAGTTGCATACCATAACCCTCAGCTTAAAATGCGATTTTAAAGACTACCAAGCCAGGCATGAGGGGGAAAGCAGTGCTTAGAGACGGTGCCAGTGTGCTGCCTTGCAGAAGGACTGTGTGTTGGGTGCCTGTCATTTGTCCCTCAGCGCCATTTCCTTCCCTAACAGACTGCTTCCATGGGTGTCAGCACCCTCTACCTTTTGAACAAGGCACAGGCAGGAGATTGGGGTAGGAGGGACAGAAGGCATTCTCCCAGCCAGAAGACCAGAGGTGGCTAAGTTCTAGGCAACGCAGCTGCGGCTAATCCAGGGCACTGCACTACCCTTGCTGGTTTCCTTAAAGTCTGCTCACATCTTTAAGAATAGTCCCTTTATTATAGATTTGAGTGTACTCCCTGCTTCCTGCTGGGAACTCACACAGCTCATTACACAGGTAGTGAACTGACTTAAAATGGTTCATCACACGCAATAATGGGGGTACTGAATGTAAATGTCTGGTATTGATCTGTGAGTTGGGGAAGGTTGGGCTGTGTGTATGTGAGACCAGGTCTCTCATGGCACTAGTTGGTAGTCTTGAATCTTTTCCTGAGAGCCTCCTTTTCTTCCACTTCCTGCCCGGTGAGGAAGTCTCCACATAGTAAAATTTCCAGGTAGTGAAATGTCACTGTAAATGCTCTGGATCTGTAGTGAGTGACCCAGGGGTAAGTCAGAATTATTCTGGTGCCCGCAGTGCCTGCTTCGTGCCCCGTGTCCAGTGGGGGCAGTGGAGGTGCCAGTGGTAGTTCCCAGGGTCCAGCAGTGGCAGCAGTGGCACCCTCATCAGATTGTGCATGATCTAGCAAAGATTTAACTTACAGCCTGTGTCATTCTATAAAAGAGATAATTTGTGAAGTGTATGTGGTGATTATCATAGCAAACCCTGGCCAAAGCAGAAAAACAAGAACATTCATGAAAAATCCCAGGTCTGAGGCAGCTGTGTTCTGATTTCCAGATCATACTAGGAAAGTTCTCTCTCTCTTCAAGGTCGTGGACAGTTAATGCCACAGCCCTATGTTCTGATCAGAATCTATCTTTTGTGTTTACAGTAGATTGTTAAAAATGGTCCATGTAATTTCAGGGTTCTCCAAAGAAACAGAACTAATAGTGTGTGTGTATATATATACACACACACAAACACACTATTTTATACACATACAGACACAGACGCACACTTTTTAATATATAGACACACACTATTTTATATATATACACACACATACACTATTATATATGTATATGTTTGTGTATGTGTATACACATATGCAGAGAGAGAGAGAGAGAGAGAGGGAACATGAGAGAGAAAGAGAGAGAGGTTTATTTTAATGAATTGGCTCACATGATTAAGGGGCCTGGTAAGTCTAAAGTCTGGATGACTGCTCAGTAGGCTGGCAATTCAATAGAGCTGATGTAGTCTTGACTCCAAAATCTGTGTGACCGGCCAGCATGCTGGAAACCCAGGCAGAAACTCCACAGCTTCTTTGTTGCACACTTGAGGTAGAATTGCTTCTTTTTCAGGAAATCTGTGTCTTTGCTCTTAAAGCCTTCAACTGATTGGATGAGGTCCACCCACATTATTGACGGAAATTTGCTTCAATTAAAGTCAATTGATTATAAATATTAATCACATCCACAAATACCTTCACCCAAACATCTAGACTTGTGTTTGACCACACCTGGGCCCCACAGCTTAGCCAAGAGAGCACATCAGATTGACCACCCCAGCCCCAGTGGATCATTTCTCCTATGCCCGTGTCCTTCATGATGTGACTTTTCTTGCTTCTCTCAACGAGGGCTGAAGTTGATCTCTGTGCTCTCTTGAATCTAGTCTGCACTTGTAACTTGCTTTGGCCTGTTGTAGAATGTAGCAGAATTGACACTCTGAGATGAAGGAGGCTTTTAAGGAGACTTTGTTTTCAGTCAGAGGGAAACACATGTGCCATGGCAAGAAGAGACAGGCCATGGAGAGGAACATAGACCCTGCACGGAGCAGAGAGGAGCAGTTCTCACTGAGCCCTGCCAAAATTCCTGATCCTCAGAATCAAGTGCAAAGAAAATGGGTGTTGCTTTAAACCACTGAGGTTGGGGGTGGTTTATTATACAGCAATGGAAAACAGAAATGCTATTGCATTCCGTTTTAGTTGTCACACTGGGCAACAGGGTTGGAGCCCATGAATTCACAAATACTGAACAAATATTTTTATAATAAATACTTTGCGCATCATTGCTTATTGGAAGGAGCCCAGGCTTGGATCTGAGTTTGGACCTTGACCCTGTGGGTAATCTTTCTAAATGTCAGTTTCCAAATAGTGGAAACAAACAGAATATCATGAGTGTCAAAGGAGATAATGAATATAAAGCATGTGGGACATGTGAGTACCCAACAGATGGTGGCTATTAGTTTACTTTTATTACTGCAAAGAGGGCAGGGTCCTTGCTTTCAATATGACCACAATTTAGTAAGGAAGTATCATTAATTCTTGGGCTGAATATGATAATTAAAAATCTAATCATAAAACAGAGCATTGGAAAGGGTGAGAGGCATTCCTTCCAGGGAGTGGCTTCCTAAAGGAGGTGGCATTTGAACCAGGACTAGAAAAATATTTTAGCAAGCTAGCGTTTTAAATGATATGCAGTCATAAATGGCAGCAAATCTTCTTCTTTTTTTTTTTTTTTTCTTTTGAGACGGAGTTTCACTCTTTTGCTCAAGCTAGGGTGAAGTGGTATCATCTTGGCTCACTGCAACCTCCGCCTCCCGGGTTCAAGGGATTCTCTTGCCTCAGTCTCCCGAGTAGCTGGGACTGCAGGCTCATGCTACCATGTTCAGTTAATTTTTGTATTTTTAGTAGAGATGAGGTTTTACCATGTTGGCCAGGCTGGTCTTGAACTCCCGACCTCAAGCAATCCGCCTGCCAAAGTGCTGGGATTACAGGCATGAGCCACCACACCTGGCCTGGCAGCAATTCTTGTACTGGAGGTTTTCTGTATTGTTTGATTTTATTCCTTGTTTGTCTCTGCAGCCTTTTCCTCTTAAAGTACAATACACACACAGATCAGAGCTGAGCAATACAAGTGGGAGGTGGCCAGGGGAAGGCAAAGTGCTCCCATATGGCCTCCCCTGAGGCTGGACCTGGGGTGAGGAGGGAGCTCAGGATCTGTCCTGCATTTGCCCCAAAATTTGCAGCCCCCAGTACCATTGGTCTGAGTGTTAATAGGGATTCACCATCTTGGATTTCAGAACCACTAGCGGGGCTGGGCTCTAGCCAGATGCACACAGCATTTTGCCTTCATAAATCCTTCTGGATCAGGCAGCATCTTGGATTATATGTAATCCGGCAGGGGTGGCAGTGGACGTGTCAGGCAGGGGCCTTGGCAATGGAATCTTCAGCAATTCCTGAGTTACCCTTTCAATCTCCAGCTCCATTACAGTTTGCGACTTTGTTCAGTTTGCGACTTTGTTCAGTTACCTCTGTGCCCACTTTCCTCCTCTGTAAAATGAAGATAATGACACCTCTTCTCTAGGCCGCTGTGAGGAAGAGATGAAATACCACGTGGGGAGTGTCAAGCCCCATGCCTGGCATGCTGTGGACCCTCAGCTCGTGCTCTTTCCTTTTCCCTTCCCCTCCCGCCATCACTGCTTGGCTTCACTTCAAGCAATGCCTCTGCCCTCGGCTTTCTCAGAAGTGCTGACTTCTCGGCTGCGGCTCACTAATCTTAGCAACCTCCGTTGGTGGGAGGAGTGTGGGCCTCATAGTACGTAAAAAGATGGCAGGTTTTGAAGAAGAAGGACAAGAGTTCAAATCTTTTTTTTTTCTTTATAGAGACAGGGTCTTGCTCTGTAGCCTAGGCTGGAGTGTAGTGGTGTGATTACAGCTCACTGTAGCCTTGAACTCTTGGGCTCAAGCCATCCTCCTGCTTCAGCCTTCTGAGTAACTGGGACTACAGGTGCATCACACTAAGCTAATTTTTAATTTTTTTGTAGAGATACGGGTCTCACTATGTTGCCTAGGCTGGTCTCAAACTCCTGGCCTCAAGTGATCCTCCTGCCTTGCCCTCCCAAAGTGTTAGAATTATAGGTGTGAGCCACTGTGCCTGGTTCTGAGTTCAAATCTTGATGCAGTCATTCAGTAAGCGGGTGGCCTCAGAAAAATTATTTACACTTGCTAAGCTTCTATTTTCTTACTTGAAAAACGACATCTAAATATCTACTTTATGCAGTCCTTATGAGATTGGACGACTTAATGAATGAAACATCCCAATCCAGTGCTTAATAAATATTTCACCACTTCACTTAGGAGCATGTAGTACCCCATCATGTTCCAACTTGTATTTTGATCAACAATTCTGATTTCTACATATTTTTAGCAGACAATGACCAAATGGACTGAATTTAATGACACTTCTAGAGTTTGTGGCCTCTGGTGACTTATCTGGAAGATGGAACACAGTATTGAGTGAAGTTTTCTGTTGGTCTGTCCTTGATGCCTGGTTGCCTTAGTTAACTGGAGCCAACAATCCCAGGTTAGATTCTAGGAATGGTGTGGTCCCGGGAGGACCTGGATTTGTGATCACTTCTCGCCAGTAGATTCTGCCTCAGGCCCTGGGGCTACAGAGATAAATAAGAGAATTTTTCCTCTCAGTAACTCAGAGTTTATCAGAAAAGACCAGCTAAACTAAATGCTCACAAGAGAAAGCAGGAAAGATCTGAAATTGACATCCTAACATCGCAATTAAAAGAAGTAGAGAAGCAAGAGCAAACAAATTCAAAAGCTAGTAGAAGACAAGAAATAACTAAGATCAGAACAGAACTGAAGGAGACAGAGACACAAAAAACCCTTCAAAAAATCAATGAATCCAGGAGCTGGTTTTTGAAAAGATCAACAAAATTGATAGACCACTAGCAAGACTAATAAAGAAGGAAAGAGAGAAGAATCAAAAAGACGCAATAAAAAATAATAAAGGGGTATCACCACTGATCCCACAGAAATACAAACTACCATCAGAGAATACTATAAACACCTCTACGCAAATAAACTAGAAAATCTAGAAGAAAGGGATACATTCCTGGACACTTACATCCTCCCAAGACTAAACCAGGAAGAAGTTGAATCTCTGAATAGACCAATAACAAGTTCTGAAATTAAGGCAATAATTAGTAGCCTACCAACTAAAAAACGTCCAGGACCAGACTGATTCACAGTGAATTCTACTAGAGGTACAAAGAGGAGCTGGTACCATTCCTTCTGAAACTATTCCAATCAATAGAAAAAGAGGGAGTCTTTCCTAACTTATTTTATGACACCAGCATCATCCTGATACCAAAGCCTGGCAGAGACACAACCACAACAAAAAGAGAATTTTAGACCAATATCCCTGATAAACATTGATGCAAAACTCCTGAATAAAATACTGGCAAACCGAATACAGCAGCACATCAAAAAGTGAATCCTCCATGATCAACTTGGCTTCATCCCTGGGATGCAAGGCTGGTTCAACATATGCAAATCAATAAACGTAATCCATCACATAAACAGAACCAATGACAAAAACCACGTGTTTATCTCAATAGATGCAGAAAAGGCCTTTGATAAAATTCAACAGCCTTTCATGCTAAAAACTCTCAATAAACTAGGTATTGATGGAATGTATCTCAAAATAAGAGCTATTTATGACAAACCCAGAGCCAATATCATATTGAATGGGCAAAACCTGGAAGCACTCCTTTTGAAAACTTGCCCAAGACAAGGATGCCCTCTTTCACCACTCCTATTCAATATACTATTGGAAGTTCTGGCCAGGGCAATAAGGCAAGAGAAAGAAATAAAGGGTATTCAATTAGGAAAAGAGGAAGTGAAATTGTCTCTGTTTGCAGAAGACATGATTGTATATTTAGAAAACTCCATCGTCTCAGTCCAAAATCTCCTTAAGCTGATAAGCAACTTCAGCAAAGTCTCAGGATAAAAAATCAATGTGTAAAAATCACAAGCATTCCTACACACCAATAACAGACAGAGAGCCAAATCATGAGTGAACTCCCATTCACAATTGCTTCAAAGAGAATACAATACTTAGGAATCCAACTTACAAGGGATGTGAAGGACCTCTTCAAGGAGAACTACAAACCACTGCTCAATGAAATAAAAGAGGACACAAACAAATGGAAGAACATACCATGCTCATGGATAGGAAGAATCAATATTGTGAAAATGGCCTTACTGCCCAAGGTAATTTATAGATTCAATGCCATCCCCATAAGCTACCAATGACTTTCTTCACAGAATTGGAAAAAACTACTTTAACGTTCATATGGAACCAAAAAAGAGCCCACATTGCCAAGAGAATCCTAAGCCAAAAGAACGACGCTGGAGGCACCACGCTACCTGACTTCAAACTATACTACAAGACTACAGTAACCAAAACAGCATGGTACTGGTACCAAAACAGAGATATAGACCAATGGAACAGAACAGAGCCCTCAGAAATGATACCACACATCTACAACCATCTGATCTTTGACAAACCTGACAAAAACAAGCAATGGGGAAAGGATTCCCTATTTAATAAATGCTGCTGGGAAAACTGGCTAGCCATATGTACAAAGCTGAAATTGGATCCCTTCCTTACACCTTATACAAAAATTAATTCAAGATGGATTAAAGATTTAAATGTTAGATCTAAAACCATAAAAACCCTAGAAGAAAACCTAGGCAATAACATTCAGGACATAGGCTTGGGCAAGGACTTCATGACTAAAACGCCAAAAGCAATGGCAACAAAAGCCAAATGGGATCTGATAAAACTGAAGGGCTTCTGCACAGCAAAAGAAACTACCATCAGAGTGAATAGTGAATAGTGAAAATAGAAAATGTTTACAATCTACCCATCTGACAAAGGGTAATATCCAGAATCTACAAAGAACTCAAACAAATTTTCAAGAAAAAAATCAAACAACCCCATCACAAAGTGGGTGAAGGATATGAACAGACACTTCTTAAAAGAAGACATTTATGCAGCCAACAGACACATGGAAAAAATGCTCATCATCACTGGCCATCAGAAAAATGCAAATCAAAACCACAGTGAGATACCATCTCACACCAGTTAAATGGCAATCACTAAAAAGTCAGGAAACAACAGGTGCTGGAGAGGATGTGGAGAAATAGGAACAGTTTTACACTGTTGGTGGGACTGTAAACTAGTTCAACCATTGTGGAAGACGATGTGGTGATTCCTCAAGTATCTAGACCTAGAAATACCATTTTACTCAGCCATCCCATTACTGGGTATATACCCAAAGGATTATAAATCATGCCGCTATAAAGACACATGCACACATATGTTTATTGCGGCACTATTCACAATAGCAAAGACTTGGAACCAACCCAAATGTCCATCAGTAATAGACTGGATTAAGAAAATGTGGCACATATACACCATAGAATACAATGCAGCCATAAAAAACGATTAGTTCATGTCCTTTGTAGGGACATGGATGAAGCTGGAAACCATCATTCTGAGCAAACTATCACAAGGACAGAAAACCAAACACCGCATGTTCTCACTCATAGGTGGGAACTGAACAATGAGAACACTTGGACACAGGGTGGGGAACATCACACACTGGGGCCTGTCATGGGGTGGGGGGAGGGGGGAGGGGGGAGGGATAGCATTAGGAGATATGCCTAATGTAAATGACGAGTTAATGGGTGCAGCACACATACATGGCACATGTATACATATGTAACAAACCTGCATGTTGTGCACATGTACCCTAGAATTTAAAGTATTAAATTGTCTCCACCCAAAATCTCCTTAAGCTGATAAGCAATTTCAGCAAAGTCTCAGGGTACAAAATCAATGTGCAAAAATCACAAGCATTACTATACACCAATAACAGACAAGCAGAGAGCCAAATCATGAGTGAACTCCCATTCACAATTACTACAAAGAGAATAAAATACCTAGGAATCCAACTTACAACAGATGTAAAGGACCTCTTCAAGGAGAACTAAAAACCATTGCTCAGTGAAATAAAAGAGGACACAAACAAATAGAAGAATGTTCCATGCTCATGGATAGGAAGAATCAATATCGTGAAAATGGCCATACTGCCCAAGGTAATTTATAGATTCAGTGCTATCTCCATCAAGCTACCACTGACTTTCTTCACAGAATTGGAAAAAACTACTTTAAATTTCATATGGAACCAAAAAAGAGCCTGTATTGCCAAGATAATCCTAAGCAAAAAGAACAAAGTTGGAGGCATCATGCTACCTGACTTCAAACTATACTACAAGGCTACAGTAACCAAAACAGCATGGTACTGGTACCAAAACAGATATATAGACCAATGGAACAGAACAGAGGCCCCAAAATAACACCACACATCTACAACCATGTGATCTTTAACAAACCTGACAAAAACAAGCAATGGGGAAAGGATTTCCTATTTAATAAATGGTGCTGGGAAAACTGGCTAGTCACATGTAGAAAGCTGAAACTGGATCCCTTCCTTATACCTTATACAAAAATTAACTCACGATGGATTAAAGACTTAAATGTAAGACCTAAGACTGTTAAAACCCTAGAAGAAAACCTAGGCAATAACATTTAGGATATAGGCATGGGCAAAGACTTCATGACTAAAACACCAAAAGCAATGGCAACAAAAGCCAAAATAGACAAATGGGATCTAAGTAAACTAAAGAGCTTCTGCACAGCAAAAGAAACTATCATCAGTGTGAACAGACAACCTACAATGGGAGAAAATTTTTGCAATCTATCTATATTACAAAGGGCTAAGATCCAGAATCTACAAAGAACTTAAACAAACTTACAATAAAAAAAGAAACAACCCCATCAAAAAGTGGGCAAAGGATATGAACAGCCATTTCTCAAAAGAAGACATTATGCAGTCATAAATATCTTTCATAAATGAAGACATTTATGAAAAAATGCTTGTCATCTCTGGTCATCTGAAAAATGCAAATCAAAACCACAGTGAAATACCATCTCACACCAGTTAGAATGGCAATCATTAAAAAGTCAGGAACCATCAGATGCTGGAGAGGATGTGAAGAAACAGGAATGCTGTTGGTGGGAGTGTAAATTAGTTCAATTATTGTGGAAGATAGTGTGGCAATTCCTCAAGGATCTGGAAATAGAAATACCATTTGACCCAGCAATCCCATTACAGGGTATATACCCAAAGGATTATAAATCATGCTACTATAAAGACACATGTACACGTATGTTTATTGCAGCACTACTCACAATAGCAAAGACTTGGAACCAACCCAAATGTCCATCAATAATATACTGGATAAAGAAAATGTGGCACATATACATCACAGAATACTATGCAGCCATAAAAAAGGATGAGTTCATGTCCTTTGCAGGGACATGGGTGAAGCTGGAAACCATCATTTTCAGCAAAATATCACAAGGACAGAAAACCAAACACCACATGTTCTCACTCGTAAGTGGGAGTTGAACAATGAGAACACATGGACACAGGGAGGGGAACATCACACACCAGGGTCTGTTGGGGAGTGGAGGACTGGGCGAGGGATAGTGTTAGGAGAAATACCTAATGTAAATGACGAGTTGATGGGTGCAAAAAACCAACATGGCGCATGTATACCTATGTAACAAACCTGCATGTTGTACACATGTACCCTAGAACTTAAAGTATAATAATAATTTTTAAAAAAAGACCAGCTAATACAATGAAAAGGTCTGATCTTATGTTTTGGGATACAGATATGGTCCTCCTCAGTGGTATCCTAGAGTAGAACCTTCTCATTACCCCTGTCCTGCTCTTACTGGGAAGAAGCCCATGCCTTCTCCTCCAGTAACCTCATTAGGACTCCATGGATACTTACTAGTGTGTGTGGAGAGGCCAAGTCCTATAGGCTCCCAAGTCATCACAAGAACGCAGTGGTCAGACCTTACCCTTTAAGACAGGAGGTGCCCTACCTTCCGCAGGAGATGGCTTGCCTTGAGATGCGCTGATGACTGCCAGGGTGTTTGGAGCGGGAAACTGGTGTAGCAATGGCAGTGAAGACAGTCTGAAGGGGCCTTTGCCTTTATTTTTCTTGCTACTCCTGTCCAGGTTTCTTCAAAGAAGGAAGGTTCTCTTTCCCAAGGTTAAACTTGCTGGCTAATCACACAGACAAACTCTTGCCTGGTAAACATGGCCAGGTATGGCTGAAAATGCTAGTGCTCAGCAGTATTCATGTTCTTTTCTTCTTTGTGGGCATGGAGCTCAACTATGTTTCCAGACTCCCTTGAAGTTAGGTGTTGTGTGAGTGGGTTCTTGCCGGGGGAATGTGAGTGGAAGTGACCGCACCACTTCTAGAACTGGCTCACATGTGGTCCTTGCTCTTTCCTGACCTGCCTGCTATATGGAGAAGTCTCCGAGGCAACCTCCGCCTCCTGGGTTCAAGTGCTCCTCCAGCCTCAGGCTCCCCAGTAACTGGGATTACAGGCATGTGCCACTGCATCCAGCTGATTTTTGTATTTTTAGTAGAGACGGGGTTTCACCATGTTGCCCAGTCTGGTCTTGAACTTCCGATCTCAGGTGATCCATCCGCCTCGGCGTTCCGAAGTGCTGGGATTACAGGCGTGAGTCACTGCGCCCGGCCGAGAAGTAAACCTTTAATGATGTGAAGCCATGGATTTAGGCACTTAAGTGATTTTCTCTAAAAGCGACTTGCTGCCTTATTTCTAGATACAACAGAAACTGACCTCATTTTAAGTGTCCCTTGCCAAGGAGCCAATTCTACAAGTGATGAGGAAAATTCAATATGGTGAGATGAATGTGGCGATAGAGACACACAGAGGGCTCTGGGAACTCAGAGAAGGTGCCAAACCCAAGCTGAGAGCCTCAATCAGGAGAGGCACCGCCACTAGAGCAGTTCAGAGGATGAGGCGGGGGATGGCGAGGACAAAGAGAAAGAGGCGAGCAGGTTTCTGTGCAGAGTAAGCAGGGGCGGGTGGAGTGCGTGGCCAGGGTCAGGTCAGGAGCAGAGGCTAAGGAAGAAATGAGGAACCTGAGGGCAAAGAGTTAAGATCCCAAGTCCTGTGAGAGCTGGCTTGGTGGGCTAGGTTTTAGGATTCAAGGCTGAGGAGGGACATTTGCATTTCAACAGGAGGGGAAGAAAATGGGTCACAGCCCTCCAGTCTCTGAATTACTGTGGGTTGGCTGTACTTACCACAGGATCTATAGGGAAGCACCTGCAGTCACCTGATGTATCCTAGGTAGGGTGCAGAGAGGGATGCTGGCTTTGAGATCCATTTAAGAGGCAGAACCAGATTTGCTGACTATTTACAGATGGAGGATGTCAGGAAGAGAGGAGGTGAGGCCAATACCCAGGTTTTTGACTCGAGTGCCTGCGTGGATGGTTCTGCCATTCACTCACAGGGTGGACTTTGAGGTGGAACAGTGTTGTGCAGGAAGTAGGAAAATGAGTCTGATCTGGGGGGATCTTGAGTTCAAAGGGCCCATGAGACACCCAGTAAGAAAAGTCCCATAGGCAGATTGCAGAATGCGTCTGAATCTCACAAGTCAGGTTGGAGCTGGAGGCAGTAACTGAGAGGAGAAGCAGGCCAAAACTGAATCCTGGGGAGCACCAACATTGATGGGAATGATAAAGAAGGGCCTGTGAAGGTCCTTCAGGTCCCCACAGCCCCCAGTAGTAATACTTCCGTCTTGCTTAGCACACAACCGGGCATGGCCTGCATGGTTTCCTCAGCCCCCACTTCATTCTCTTAGATGAGCTGCTGGCCAAGGCCCACACACACACACACACACACCTCCTTTCTGAGCCCGCCTAAGCTAGGAGAGCCCTAGCAAGGCTAGTCACATTCTGCCTGAGGGCCCTGCTCTCCTAAGACTCCACAGCCAAACTTCAGCTTTCTACCTTCCCTGACTCAACCCTAGTCTTGGGATTGGTGTTGGTGACATGACTTTGGTCTGCAGAATTTATTATGGGGCCCGCTCTCCTCCCCAGCCAGCCCCCTTACCATCTGACTTAGGTGTGAGTTCACATTTTGGGAATTTTAATAAATGCTGAGCATCCCAGCCAGTCTAGACTTCTCTGTTTCTGTGCCAGTGGTTTCTTGAAGGTGATCCACTTCCCATTTGTCATTCTCTTTGCCAGACTTCCTCTGGCCCATTAATTAAAGTCCCCCCAAAAGAAGAAAGCATTTGGAAGGTGTGGTGAGTGCTCCTTTTAGCTAATTGACCAACATGTCTGAACGTCCATGTGGTTTTCTTTGCAGAGTCTGACCTGGATCAGAAACATTGGCTTCACTGGGGCTTATTCTCATTATTATTATTTTTTCCCTTCTTGAAACTTTTACGGAACTTTTCTTCCTCTAGATTGACTTAAGCCCAAATACTCGCTTACCTTGTCTAAATTGTCACAGCTGACTCACTGACGACAAAAATGCTGTAGACGGTCTGATTTGGTGTCACGGGCCGCAGAATGATCAGACTCCATAAAAGCCACCCTGAGGACTTCTCCCAGCTCTCATGGAAGGATTACTTGGGCATTAGTCTTTATGTCTTCAGTTTGGGGAGGTCCCAGTTATCCCCGATTGGGTCCTTTATTACAGTGATTTCCTTCCTATTTCTGTCACTTTTTCTGCAGTGACCAGGTGAGCAGCGAGACCATTCACAAGAACAGGGATCCAGTAGCCATCCCAGACTCCTTCTTTCTTAAGCTCCATTTTCTATCAGCTCCAGGTCTGGCTGATTTGGCCTGCTGGTTTATTCAGCATGTATTTATTATGAGTCTATCATATAACAGGCACTACACTTTAGCCCTGGGGGTGCAGTGATGAGCAGGGTAGAAGCAGTCCCCACACTGGTAGAGATTTCACTTCACAAGGAAGCCAATAAAGCAATGACAATAGAGAGGAGTAAGTCTTCTGTAGGGGATATCACCCTGGGAGGATTCCATTCATCTCAGGCTAAATGAAGCAACACATGTGAAGTCAGTTTTAAGTTGCAAAGGGCTAATGCAAATGTTGGTCATGTGTTAAGATTATCAACTAGTTCTTAGAACCTGCTCTCCAAGGACAGAAAAGGAACCAGAGAAAAGGAAAAAAGCTGCTGGTTAAGGAGAGACACAGGAGGAGATGAGAAGCTAACAGTGAGAAAGAATGGGGCAGGACCACCAGTGTCAGGACTGAAGAAATTTCATTTTCTTAAACTGTGCAAGTTACTAGTCTCTGTGGTGAAAGCGAATTTCCAAACAACTTGCTGGTCACCAGAAGGCCACCAGGACCACTTCATCCAATTGCTTTCTTTCTCCCCATCCAGCTACTTCCCATCAGGATTCTACAGCTGAGGGAAGCACGGGCCGGAGACAGGATGGGACTTGCCAAAGTCCGTTAGTAAGCCAGGTACAGACCTGGACTAGAACTTTGGCCTCCTGACTCCTGCTCCACGGCTTTTTCTCACTATGCATGTTCTTCTTTTTCTTGGTCAGGAGGACTTTTAATTTAATAAAGAAAATGCACCGTTTCCTCTCTAACCAAAGATATCCTGTTCTATCTTTGGACATAGCAGCAAAAATGCAAACTGATTGACAGGCCTGGCAATGTGCTTTCTCAGGCAGAATCTGGGCCGTGCCCTGGCCTGGTTCCTGCCTCTCCTGGGGGCTGCTAGTGGTTATGAAAGGATCATCACAACACTCAGTTGTGGGGAATGGGGCCTCCCAGCAGGTTCCGCAACTGCAGCACATCTGAAGGATGCGCTGGCTAGTCCAGAAACCCCTAGCTTGCCAGTTTGGGGGCCCCCATTGTCCTAATCCCATCATGACTGGTCAGGTCTGAAGTTTCTCCTATAGGCTGTGCCCCAGAGTCCCTGAGGCACTCTGATGAGGGTGCAGAACCAGTTGCTTGACTTCAGTTAACTCAGCTCCTTGGATTTGAAATGAGCCTTGCTGTCTGGAATGAGCTGTCTGTGTGGCTTAAGATAACAGTAAGACCCAAAGTGTATTGAGAGTGTACAATTCGCCAGGCATTGTTGTAAATGATTCACATGCAATATCCTATTTGATCAACAGCCCTAGCAGAATAGTACTGTTTTGAATGCCTGCATCATACAGATGAGAAAACTGAGGCACAAGAGGGCACCTCTCACAGGCAGTAAATAGCCGAGCCAGGCAGACTCAGGCAGCATGATTTCAGAGGCCAGTGTACTTAACAATGAGAAATGTTGGGAACTGCAGCCTCTCCCAGTGGGTCCCGTACACCTGGGCTTTTGCCTCAGTTTTTCTAATCTGTACCCAAATTCCTTGATTAAGTTTAAGACCTTCTATGTTAGTCAGGACTCTTAGTTCCGTATGTCAGAAACTCAACTCAAATAGGTTTACACAAAACAGGGACTAGATTGGCTTCCTTCCAGTTCCTGAAACTGCAGGGATTGTGCCGAACTAAAGCATTACTGAAACTAGATACTCTGGTGATGGAGACGGGATTTTCCTTCTTTTCTCTGTCTTTCAACTCTGTGCTTCTTTGTATTTGCTGCATCCTCAGGCAGGTGCTTCCCAAGTGAGGGCAAGTTGGCCATGAGCAGCTCTTGGCTTATGTTCTGCTAGTTGGTGCTTCTTGTCCTAGTTTTAGAAGACATTTCCTGCCCCAGTTTTAGGAAAAGCCCTAATGCTGACTCTCAGTTTGTACTAAGTTGGGTCAAGTGTCCATTTGAGACCAATCATGAGGAAAGGATCATTCTCTCCTAAATACTCTAAGGCATAGTCCCCTGCATTAGTGTGGAGCCACAGCAGCCCTATTTGAACCACGTGGAAAGAGAGTGGTAGGAGGTTGAGGTTCCTTAAGGGAAATGAGGCTGTAAAGACAAGGAAGAGAAATGGATGCCTGGCAGATAAAAACTGTCAGATGTTCCCAATACCTGCTCTGGGTCACTACTTAATGTTTGAGCCCTGAAACCCTATTCAACCTCTGCCAGCCCCTTCTACCTAACAGTTGTAGGTCATTTGACTCCAAACTGTCAGGTTCAGTGTTCCCAGTTAAGCTGGTCTCTCCGGACTTTGAGTTTTGCCCCTTTCCCAGAAATCCTTCTGCTGTGGCCCACCCATCCAGCCCAGGTGTTCTACAGAGGAACAGGGTGGAGGGAAAAAGCCTTACCAACCACAGTTCTGAGCTCTATCTCTTTGGGCCCCAGTTCCTCATCTGTAAAATGGGGATAATGACAAACCTTGCCGGGTTGCTGTCAGGATTAGAGAACATGTATGCTTTGGCGCCTGATAAGTCACTTGGGACATGTGACTAAGTGACTGAGTCTCAGTAACTAAGGCTAATGGTTCTGGAGACTAGATTTTAGACTTCAGGACTGTTTCTAATGATGACCCTGAAATTAGCTACTTAGCACAATAATTCTGGTTAGTTTTTTAGGAGGGGCACCACCAGCGAGCGACCAGCTTCTCTGTGCCAGTCCCAGCTCACCTGGATTACAGCACAGTGCACCATGCAGAAGGTCAAGGGATAGCCTGTGCATCAGTCAGGAAACAGACAGCACACTCCAATTAGGACAGATCAAGAATGTCATAGAGGAACTGTTTATGGCAGTATGGCAGGGTACAGGGAAGCCACAAAGAATGTTGCAGAACCCTGGATCTAATAACAGAGAAACTTCTTTACCTTTCCCAGCCCTGAAGGGATGGGGAAGGAGTGGTGACTGGAACAAGAAAAAGACAAGGCTGTATGGAAGGTCCTTCTTACAGCAGCAGAGACCTGCAGGTGAGGGATCCAGTCAGCCTGCAGTAACTGGAAAGAGCAGGAGCTGCAGGAATAAATACCCCAATTTCCCTTTTCTCTTCTCCTCTAGTCTCCTGATCATATTTCCCATTGACTAGAGAGCAAGAAAGACCATGGATGTAGTCTATAGAACTTAGGCACCAGGGATAGACAGCCAAGTCTAGAAAGGTGGGTAGAGGGCCAAGTATAGAGTAGTGAAGGGGCATGGGTCAGCTGGCATATTGGCATGTGACCTTGTTTCTGCCTTTAGTTTGTTGGAGATGGGAGCAATAATTTAGTATAGAGAAAAAGGGTCAGTGTGCTGCACTGATATACTCTCAGTGCAGACCAGGGGCTGCTGCAGACTGAGAAAGAGCTGTGGGTAGGAGAAGGCAGGTGAACCCACCCAGGCCCAAAACAGACCAACTGATAAAAAGCAGAGTCCACATTAATGAATAGATTCTGCCTTTTGGAGGATGTGAGGTTGGAGTTGAGGGGTTGGATGGTCTCTCTGCAGTTCTGAGTAGTTTTAAACATACAAGTTGCTCTGAGTTCAAATTCTAACTCTTCTAGCTGTGCAACTTTTGGAGAGTTACTTAAACTCTCTGTTCCTCACAGTTTCTTCATCTGTAAAATGGAAATCATGGGGTTTTACCAGCCTGATGGGGTAGTGCTGCTGGTTAAATGAGTTAAAACATTCAAAGCACTTAGAACAATGTCTAGTACATATTAAATACTCAGTAAATCTTAGCTGCTTTTATTGTTATTATTATTGGAAAGAGTACTGAATGAAGACTCTTCAAACTTCTATACCAGTATTCACTCTGCCATGACTTGCTTCATGACCTTGGGCAAGTTACTTTCCCTCTTTGTCTCTGTTTCCTCTTCTGTAAGGTTAAGAGGTGGGATCTGACATATTTTGGCTAGAAAATTCTACATTCTGCCTGTCCCAAGTCCATTACAGATTTTGCAAAAGCCCCCAAAGGCAAACTGTGTTTCCAGGGCCTCACTGGCTTCTGCCAAAGAGAGCTCCGGTTTCTTTTGTTAGCATCAGCTGGAGGAGTTCCCAGTAAGGGGACCAGTAAGCCTCCTCCCTGCAGGTGTCTCAGGGGCTGTGCTAATCTCTTTTTGATGGCCTCCATCTGCAGTGGATCCCCTGGAAGCACTGGCTGCCAGGGGGAGGGGTAAGCCCTTTGCTGCTGGTCCTTGGGGCAAATCACTCATCTCTGATGGTCTCTCCCTTGGGGTCTGATGCCTGAGAGTTGGGAGAGGAGGTCCCCTGAGCTGGCTGGGGGAGGTGCAGATAGGCTTGGAGGCCGTTACACCAACCCTGGCTGGGAAGGATGGCCTGATTCCATGTGAGGCTCTGAAATCCCATCCTGGGGTTTTCAACTGCCAATATGATCTCAAATGGCTTAAACTCAGGAAATTTGCCTTCCAATTCTTTTTTCATGCTTCCTCATTGTGTTTCTTCTATTCCCTTCTCTTGATAAAAATGTAAGCCCCTCAGCACAACCCATGCATTTTGGCTCCTAGCTGCCTCTAAGCTCTCCTTGTTGCCATTGAAGTCCTTTGTTTTTGAGCTCCAGTCACTCTGGGGTCTCAGTTCCTTGGTTATACCAAGTGTTTTGTATTTCTGGAACTTAGCATGCCTGGAACACCTCTCCTTTCTATTTCCCTTAGCTAATTCCTGCTCAGCCTTCAGATCTCTGGGAGGTCATTTCCTCCTCAGAGCCTTCCCTGACACCCGAGGTTACAAGTGATGATAGGTATTGAGCATGTTGCCTATGACCGTCTTCTCTACGAGACCCCGAGGGCAGGGGCTGTTTCTGCCCTAATCAAGCTGGATGCCCCAAGCCTAGGACGGTGTCTGATGCTCAGTATCTATCATTAATGGAAACTTCTCCATCCATTACTCTTTCGTTCTTTTTCTTGTCTTTCTTCTTACTTTTCTTTCAAAAATGTAAATTTGCTGATGTTGCTCACCCATTTAAGATTGTCTGACATTTCCCTCCTTCTTGGATAAAGGTTTTATTGACAAGGCTCATGAGGATGTTTTCTTCTTGTTCTTTTCCCAGCCCTGTCCCCATAAGCACTCCACTCCACCTATACCCACTTGCATAGTTTCCAAGGGTATTGTGTTGTTTCTCCTCTCCAGCCTTTTGCACAGGCTGTTCACTCAACCTTGCCTAGCCTTCCTGACCATCTTTACCTAATTAACTCTTGTTCTTTTAGATCACAGCTCATGAGTCCCTTTCCCCAGAAAATCTGTCCTTAACCTTCCAGATGGGTCAGCTGACTCTTCTCTCCCCCATGCTTGCCTGTGCCTGCTTTCCTCATTTTTCTGGTCATGCTGGCTAGGATTTGTTTATTGTTTGTTGTATTTCTCACTAGACTAAGAAGGACCTTAAAGGACTATGCCTTTTATTTCTGAATTCAGGCCACCTAATATACTGCCTTGCACATAGTGGGTACTCAGCAAATGTTTACTGAATAATGAGTTTCAGTAACAATTTAGTTAACCAGATCATGCCCAGCTTTGTACTGTGATAACATCACTTACTACCAGGATAGACCTCACTGGGTAAATGTACGTAATAGTCATTTCTTACTGATGAAGCTTCAATTTTGAAGTATTAGGTGCTTAGGGGAAATGGCTCTATCCTCATGCCTTGGAGGATGAGTCATATTGGTTTAAGTCATCCATGGTGGTGTCAAACTCTTTGTCATTTTTTGGGTTGGGTATAGACATATCAACCAATCATATGGTCCATGGGACTTGAGAAGAAACTCGCTATGGGGTTTCTGGGAAAGAATTTCATTGCTGATAGGAGAGATTCACAGGGGGAAAAAATATCCTCCTTTTTGGATAATATGTCCTCAAGTTACCCCTGCTGTACTGTCTTGTGACAAGGAGGAGAGACCTCAATGACATGCAGAGAATGGCATAGGACAGGGATGGTAAGCACCTGAGCCTTTGATGACATCTCCTGCCTCTGAGTTAACCAAAAGGAGAATTTCCCCTTATTTCTGGACTTCTTACTATGTGAATTAATAAGCCCTCTATTGTTTAAGCTATTTTAAATTAAGTCTTCTGCTACTTTTAGCTAAAATCATTTAAAATGATTTTCTGCCAATGTGTTCTTGGACAAGTCATTTATTCTTGCTGAACTTGAATTTCTTTACCTGTGAAAAAGAGATGCCAGTCTTTCTGCACATCTGTGCATCAGTGATCTTGTAAAATAAGCAAATTTGCTTGGAATGAGGGCAGCACTAGACAAAAGGAAGAAGGGATTAGCATTAGTCCCTGCTAGGGGACTTGGAATACAGTTATTGGAGCTGACTCTTGTTCTTTCTCTCCTTATTCCTTTCACTAGGTAATAGGTTTAAACACCCAAAAGTACAGAAACATACAAGAAAAAAAGATTCTCATCCTTCCCTTTCCCCAGTGTGCTAATTCATACTGCCCACCAGCACTTCAGCAAGTAGCCACTATTGCTCATTCCTTGTTTTTCTGCCCAGGGATGTTTTATATACATATAAATGCACACTACAAGATGTGGTTTGACTGTGTCCCCACCCAAATCTCATCTTGAATTGTGGCTCCCATAATTCCTACACACCATGGGAAGGACCCAGTGGGAGATAATTGAATCATGTGGGCAGTTTCCCCATACTGTTCTCATGGTAGTGAATAAGTCTCACGAGATCTGATGGTTTTAAAAGGGGTTTACCTTTTTGCTTGGCATTCATTCTCTCTTGTCTGCTGCCGTGTAAGACGTGACTTTCACCTTCTGCCATGATTGTGAGGGCTTCTCCAGCTATGTGGAACTGTGAGTCAATTAAACCTCTTTTTCTTTATAAATTACCCAGTCTCAGGTATGTCTTTATCAGCAGTGTGAAACGGACTAATACAGTACACAAACATAGAGTACTATTCGCTCACCTGATTTTTTTTAACTTAAAGAGCACAGTATACCACTGTCCTGGTCCACTTTACTTTTCCATTTAGCAGTGTATCTTGAGATTTTTCCATAACAGCACACAATGAACTTCTTGTTTTCTTTCACAGTGTCCTAACATTCCATTATAAGGATGCATTAATTTATTTCCTCAGTTCCTCATTGATTATCCTTTAGCTTGTTCCAAGATATTATCATTATTAACAGTGTTGTGATGAATAACATAATAAGTCTGGTTTAACTGTAGAAAAAATTTTTAGGAGTGAAATTGTTGGGGCAAAGGATATATGCATTTATAGCATTTAAAAAGGTGGCTGCTTGCATCTTAATTACTAAACGAGGCCTGAGGGAAAGAGACTGCAGACTCCCTATTTCACCCAGCCCCATGCCATACCTGCTCCAGATACTATCCTGGGTCAGTCTGACCTTTCTTCGCTCCACAAATATTTATTGTGGACATTAGAAGAATAGTCATGTGGGATGGCTCTTTCCTGAATGAATGAGCTAGATGAGAGCCAGGAGATGACTTGGTAGATGACGACTGGGAGCCCAGAGAGGTCAAGTGCTACAGGGCTGCACAACAGAGCTGGAACGAAGACCTAGGGCTTTGTGATTCCCAGTCCAGGATTCTTGCTTTTGTGCTGGCGCTCATCTCTCCACTGCAGTGCTAGTCTGGAAACAACCTCAGGGAGACTTCACCATAATTAAGTTCACATCTCGAGTACTGTTTTGCATGGACTCCGTGGGCTTTTCACACATTCTAGTCCTGTCATATGCAATCTCTCATTCATCCATTCATTCAGGGTTCACAGAAAGGAAACATCAGGGTATATCTCCAGAGGTGTTTGTGGGGGTGCTGTGTGCAGGGCAGTCCTGCTCTGCCTTGCTGTGGCTGGTCCTCACCAGGAGCAGGAGGTCATTCTAATCTGTTCCACTTCAAGAGGATAAAGACAAATTGGATGTCTGGGAGAGGGAACCGGAGTGGGGAGGGGACTTGAAAACAGGTCCCATAAAGATGATTGGGGGAAGTAGAGCGGTTGTCTTGAAGAGGAGGTTTGGGGAGCCTGAGTTAGAGAGGGCAGAAGGTTCTGTGCTGGTCCTGAGAAGAGGTAGAGACAGACTCCTGGGAGCTGTTGAGAGGGAGTAAGAGTGGACACTAACATCAGAGAGGTCCAACCCTGGGCTAGGCAGCTCTGAGGGGTAAGTGTGTCATTCCTGCTGAACACCTTTCAGTGGAAGGGTCTTCCACTTCCTTAACTGTTAGAATGAAGGTCAAACTCTTTACCATGGCTTGTGAGAGCCCACATGCTGTGGTCTCCTGCCCCCGATACCTCCCCTTTAGCCTCATCTTATGCTACTGGGCCTTCCTTCTTTAGCTCCCTGATCACGCTTACCTGCTTCAGTGCCCTTGCACATGCTGCTCCCTTTAGAATGAGACCAATGAGATTCCTTCCTTAATGGGATTACATGAAATAATAATACCAATGATAACAGTAACAGCAAATACATTTAGAGCACTTCCCACACTCCAGGGATTTTAAGCACTTCATGTGTTTACTCATGTTGTGTGCACAAAAGCCCTATGAGGTAGGTGATGTGCTTGTTCTCATTTTATAGATGGGAATCCAGCAGATTGTTGCTCAGGAAGCCAACTCTGAGATGGACATGGGCATGCAGGCTGTTTAGGAGGGAGAGCTCTTGGGACCAACACCAGTGGGAAGAGGAAGAGGCAGGAGGGGCCCAGGGAGATTTTGAGCTGTAACATGGTCTCAGCCAAGACCTCAGCTGGCCTCATGGAGTGCTCTGGAACTTGGATGGTCCTTCAGTTGATTCAAGTTGGGGTAAGGGGATTAGGCTTTGCACTCCTATGTTTATCAGACATCGAATGTGAACATGAACTTGGGTGAGTCAGTTTTCTTGACCCAAGCGGGCTTCCCAGAAAGGGCTGACAGTTGTGGGCTGTCTTGCCACAGCACTTCCAGCCACTGAGGGCAATGAGTTCTTCATTCTGGAAGGGGTACCCAGTGACACATCACAGCAGCCACCACAAGAACTCAGGCACGGAAAGGCCAAGTAACTGCCCGAAAGTCCTGCAGCTTTAAGTGGGGAGGGGGTATCAGGATTGGAACTCAGGTTATATTGCCTCCTAGGGAATTTTTGTATGCATTTAGAATAGTGTCTGACAATAAGTGCTCAATAAATGTTAGCTGCTCTTATTATTGTTGTTATTATTTTATAGCTGGAAAACTAGACAGTGGTGAAGTTAAATCATATTCCCAAGGTCACACAGCTGCTGGGGACTAGAGGTGGGGTTTTAACCCCATTTCATTAGCTAGAAAACGAATGTAAGTCCCATTAGTGCGAGGACTTCTTTATCAATAGGGTCTAGAATGCCTGGCGCATTGTAGGTGTGCAGTAAAAATTTGTGGAGTTAACTATTTGCTTATTTAATTAAAATATTTATGAAGCTTTGAGTCTGACTCCCCAGGCCTTTGTTCCCTCCACCAGCAGATTTGAGTGTTTTCTGTCTGACATTGGAGACTATCTGGCCTAAACACTCTCATTTTACGGATGAGCAAACCAAATCTCAGAAGAGACTCACCCAGGTTTCCAGAGCCTCTCAGTGGCTGGTCAGGACTCCTACCCAGCTCTCTGGACTTTGTGGTCTTGTGTTCTTTTGCCTGTGTCAATGTGTACTGCAGCCGCCTGGAGATCAAATGCGAAGGCTGACTCAGAAGGTCCTGGTTGGATCCTGAGTTTCCGGATTTCCAATGAGTTCCCAGCTGGTGCCGATGCGATGATGCTGGTCCATGGACCACCCTTTGAGAAGCAAGGGAGTCAGCGGTCACAAACATTTGAGAGCAGGAGATCCCCAAGAGCCAAAGCAGGTCGGTGCTATGATTTGGTGTTGAATGGCCGGGGCCTGTTCCTCTTCCTGCCACACGTAATCCAGGTGCTGTCAACAGGCAGCAGGAACACCTGGTTGTGGGGTCACAAATTCACTCAGGTGCCTGGCTGTTCCCTACTGAGCCTCTCCAGTAAATCAGTCATCTGTCAGAACTGGCTTAGACCGCCCGGTGTGCCGGAGCTGTAGCAGCTGGGCCTGGTGGGTTCCCAGAAGGGGCGCCTGCAACATTGGCTGCACAGGCAAGTTGCGACTCTGACTCTGCTCAGGTGGGCCAGAGGCAGGCCCCAGTTTGAGCCCAGGATCTGCTACTTACTCACCTGGAGGTCTTGAGTGAGCCTCCTATGTCACCTCTCTGAGCCTCAGTCTCCTCACTTGTCAAATGGGATCATAGTACTTGCCTCCTCATAGGTAGTTGCGAGGCTTCAATGACATAATGCATGTAAAGTCCTCAGCAGGCACTTAGTAAATGCTTGATGAATATTTATTTTTCTTATGTTTATTTTTATGGGAGCTAGGTCTTCTAGAGAAATTCTTGGCAATAGGAAGGAAGGAGTGGAGGATTACTCAGCTTCCTATACATGGGGCTAGTAGTCATGAGTCAGGCTGGGGTCTGTGTGGGAGGGATTCCCACATCTTAACATCCACTTGTGTGTTCAGGCAGAAATCTGAGCATCAGCCTGGCCTCTGCCCTCACCCTCACCCCCACATCCAGTCAATCACCAGTTCCTCTCCTTTCTAACTTCTGAGTATCTCTCGGTATCCTCTGAATATCTATTATTTTCTGTGGCCTAAGTAAATGGACCATGCTTGGTGCTGTACCGGTATTTTCTCTAACTTTCCCAGGCCCCTGCAAGACTTGTGAGAGAGAGACCTTACTATACTCACTTTACAGATGGAAATATCTAGGCTCACAGTGGTCAAGCGGCTTCCCCCGTTAGTCAGTGACCACATCCAATGAAACCCAGGTATGCTGGGTAGCGAAGACTGTGCTTTAGATACTACATATTAGTTCTAGGTAAGCAATCTTTGCAATGTGTTTTGCTTAGCATTTTTATGCATTTATCACTTGATCTTGCCTGTGCCAGATGCCTCTCTTTGCCCAGTCATTGAACCACTTTCCTAACCGCTCATTTCCACATTCCAAAGCCTCCAGCATCTCTGGTTGGGGGACAAGGTTTGACTGCCTGCCCAGGGTCCCGTGAGTCAAGCACATCTTTGGATCAAAAGTGACACAGATTTGTCCTGAAGTCCTGAATTTCCTCAGAGAAATAATAGATGATGAGCCTTTCACCATAAATGACTGGTGAGCTCTTTGAAATCCTTTTCACACTTCCCCACTCCTCTCTTCACTGTCACTGGTCCAAGTCACCATCATCTCTTGGATTTCTTTCTAAGCTTCTTGAATTGACTTTTTTACTTTTTCAATCTCTGCCTCATACCACAAGTAGACCTTGCTTTATAAATGTAAATCAGATTCCTATTTTTTTTTTTTTTTTTTTGAGATGGAGTCTTGCTCTGTCACCCAGGCTGGTGTGCAGTGGCATGATCTCGGCTCACTGCAACCTCTGCCTCCTGGGTTCAAGTGATTCTCCTGCCTTAGCCCCCGAGTAGCTGGGATTACAGTCACGTGCCACCACACCTGGCGAATTTTTGTATTTCTAGTGGAGAAGGGGTTTCACCATGTTGGCCAGGCTGGTCTCGAACTCCTAACCTCAGGTTATCTGCCCACCTCGGCCTCCCAAAATGTTGGGACTATAGGCGTGAGCCGCCGCACCCAGCTGCAAATCAGATTCTTACACTCCTGCATAAAACCCTGCAAAGACTCTCTTTTATCCTTGGAATAAAGTCTGGAGTCCTCACCCTGACCTACAAGGGCCTTTACATTCTGGTTCCCACTACCCCTACCTCTCTAGCCTTTTCATGTCCATTTGTCCTGTCATTGTAGGCACGTTAACTGTTTCCTTCCAGGCCTCTGCCTGGATGACGTTCATGCTGTAAGTCCCCTCAGCTGGGCTCCGAGCCTATGTTCTGTCCCTCCGAGAAGCCCCTGGCCCTCTCGTTATAATGGGCCTCATGCTTTTACAATTGGCACATTGAATAGGTTGGTCTTGGTGAGATTTAAGCATGAAACGATTTTATTTATCCTTGAATCCTTACCTTCACATGTGTTCGATGGAATACACCTTTATGGCAGATCTGAGCATTTTCTGGCCAGTTAGTCTTTTAAAACTGCAATCTCATTTCCAGTTTGGGATTCATCTTTCTCCCTGGTCCAGGCAGGTTTTGGCGTCTGGGTCTTTCAGGGTCGTGAAAGCCATGGGTGGAATAGAGCATAAACATCTATTATGTGCTAAGTACTATATTTTAAACAAATGAGTGGGTGAAGGGCATGGGGCTTTGGAGTTAATCCCAGTTTGGGGATTAAGATTACTTATTTCTCAGAATCTTGGGCAAGTTATTTGCCTTTTCTAAGCCTCAATTTCTTTATCTCTAATGTGGAGTTAATAATCTCTACCTGGCACTTTGGGCTGAAGAGTAAATATAAAATGAGATGATAACTACAAACTTCTTAGCATAGCACTGAGTGCGTAATTGGTGCTCCATAGATGCCAATTCCTCTTCTTCATCTGTGACCATGGGGATGGTAATCTACTCCCCACCAGGGCTGTGTTCACAACAGCATGGGAAAACATGGAAATGAGGGCTTACTAATTGTCATTTATTTTTTCAGGATTCCCGTTATGGTGTCTTCTAATGCCTCTAACTTTGCCTTGTGCAAATCAAACTCTCTAAAAAATATAGGCCAAATGGATTGAGGTGGGAGAAACCCCCCCCCTCCTCTGTTGGGTCACACAGCTAGCCTGTGTGAGGAGGGGTCTTGCTCAAGTTGAACTGGCTATCCCTGCCCTCCTCATACCCCCTCATTATACCCTGCTAGGAATGTGAACTCACTGAGCAAGCTGTTCCTGGCTAGCTGCAGAGCCTGCACCTTGCAGGGTGCACGTCTGATGCCCCTGCAGATTTTGAAAGTGCCTCATCTGGGGAGCGAGTACCTCTCCAGGTCTGGGAGCAGGGAGTTAACCGTTCAAGGCTTTTAGGTCCATGAGCAGGTGGTACAGAAGTAGGTGGTTGGGACACATGCCAAAAACGATTGGCAGAATGTGGGGAAAGCATTTCATTGAGGAAGTAGAAATGTGTGCACATGGGCACATATGTGCATGCATGTGTGCATGTGTGTTTGTGTAGGTGTGGGGTACTGGTGGTAGCTGCCACACCTCAGTTCCAATTTCCCTTCAATCATATTTCACTCAGCACCCTCTCCCTAAGTCCCTGCTTTGTGCTGGGCTCTGTACTGGGCGATGGAGGCAGATACATGAGATAAGACTGCATCCTTGACCTCAGGGAGCTCAGAGTCTCACCAAAGACAAAGATACTCCCAGTTTAAATTTTGAATAACGTAAGGTGTATTTTTCTAGGATGCGAAAGAGAGGTGGGAGCAATTTTTCTCTTGCCTGAATTAGATGTCAAAGATGCCATAGGCTTTTAGACCTTGAAGGAAATTTAACAGGACTCAGGCCACCCATATATTGTGTGAGTGGGAAACTAGAGGCCCAGAGAGGGGAAGGAAGCTGCTTGAAGTCACACTGTCATTTGTTGGTAGGAACAGGGGCACAGCACACTTTGCTGATTCCTGTCTCCTTTTGCTAGCCAGTTTTTACTGCTCCTTCCACTTAAATGACATTGCGTTAGAGAAGTCCTTCTTGTTATTCCCGTGCCCCTTGCTAGGGAAAGGCCTCACTTTTAAACTCACTTGCCCTTTAAGCTTCCTATTGGATAATGGATAATTACTCATTCAACCTTCTCTCTCCAATTAGATTGTGAGTCCCAGGAGAGTAGGAGCCACATCCGTCTTGTTCACTGCTCTATCTACAGCACAGTAGGTGCTCAATAAATATTTGTTGAGGGATTAAATGCTTCATGCCCCCAACGTCTGTCCTCTGAGTGCATTGGGGTTTTCACCTGGCTCTTTTTTTCTGAGCATTACTAAAAAGGGTTGCATGGGAAGTGAGGAACAAGGAAATAGGAAATTGTATGTTCAGAGTCCCCTCTGTGCCTGCCACTGGGCGGGTAACCTTTCCAGGTGTATTAGTCCGTTTTCATACTTCTATAAAGAACTACCGGAGACTCGGTAATCTGTGAAGGAAAGAGGTTTAACTGACTCACAGTTCAGCATGGCTGGGAGGCTTCAGGAGACTTACAATCATGGCGGAAGGCAAAGGGGAAGCAAGCCACCTTCTTCACAAGGAGAAGTGCTGAGTGAAGGTGGAAGAGCCCCTTATAAAATGATCAGGTCTTGCGAGAACTCACTCACTATCATGAGAACAGCATGGGGGAAACTGCCCCCATGGTTCAATTACCTCCACCTGGTCTCTCCCTTGACACATGGGGACTATGGGCGTTACATTTCAGGATGAGATTTGGGTGGGGACACAAAGCCTAATCATATCACCAGATGATCTCACTGGATCCTCTAGACGCCTGAGTGCCTCACAGGGCTGGAGAAGGGAACAGAGTCAGGAAATGGGCAATGGGGTGACAATGACACTCAGAGGCAGCCAGAGCCTTTCCAGGTGAGCTAGTCATTCAAAGTTCAGTGGGCCTTATGTCATCAAAACCAGCATGGGGAGGGCGTGGCTGGGTTTTGTTGGTGATGGTTCAAGCACAGGCACATCTTGGCAGTCCTGTTTGCTGGCTGGTCTGCTGCATGCCAAGTATTCATCAAACCAGTCAAGGGGGCTGTGGCTGTTGCCAGTGGCCTCTTAACAGTTCCCTGCTGGACATTCATTTGCTGTCCAGTATACTCAACCTTCCTGGAAGCTGAGTGGTGTCTTAGATAGCTGTGTGATCTTGGGTAAGTGCATATCCTCTCCGGGCTTCAAATGCCTCATCTGTAAAATGTGAAATAAGAGTACTCAGCTAATAGGCGTTCCACGAGGGTTTAATTTCTTGAACCAAGCCAAATGCTTAGATGATGATATTCATACCTAATAAGACCCTGTTCTCTCCCTAACATCTAGAACAGTGTCTGGCATTGAATAGGTAATGGTATGAGTTTGCTAGGGCTGCTGTAATCAAGTCCTGTAGACTGGGTGGCTTAAACAACGAAATTTTTTTCTGCACAGTTCTGGAGGCTGGAAGTCCAAGATCAAGATGTTAGCAAGGTTGGTTTCTTCTGAGGCCTTTCTCCTTGGCTTGTATGTGGCTAATCTTCTCCCTGTGTCTTTACATTGTCTGTATGTGTATGTGTCCTCATTCCCCCTTTCTTATAAGGTCATTGGTCATTTTAGATTAGGATCCATGCTGATGACCTGATTTTAACTTAATTACCTCTGTAAAGACTCTATCTCCAAAACCTGAGTCTATTTAGGCGTGCATTCTCTGTTGCAACTGCACACCTCTGCTGTTGTAGTCAAAAGCAGCCATCAACAACATGTCAATGAATGAACATGGCGTGTTCCAATAAAACTTTGTTTATGAAACAGGCCATGGGCCAGTTTGCTCACCCCTGGCCCTCTGGGCCTCAGTTTCCTTATCCACAAATGGAGATAATAATAATTCCCTCCTTGAATTGTTGTCCCGAGTAAACACGATAGTTAGCAGTCCTCAGCTACATCTTATTTAGCTCTTAATTTATGCCAGGCTCTCTGATATTTTTATAACATTATAAAGGAAACACTCTTGTACAAGAGTCCTGGATTAGGAATCAGGAGATTTGAGTCTATGATAGTATGTTTCTCACTATTTATGTAGTCAGGGGTAAGTGATTTCCATTCTGAACCGAGTATCTTCATCTGTAAGGCAGGGACCACAGTGACTAGCTCAAAGGCAATAGGTGGAAACATGCCAGGGCAACACAAACCCACTCTTTTTTTTGAGACGGAAGCTTGCTCTGTTGCCAGGCTAGAGTGCAGTTGTGTGATCTCAGCTTACTGCAACCTCTGCCTACTGGGTTCAAGTGATTCTTGTACCTTAGCCTCCTGAGTAGCTGGGATTACAGGTATGCGCCACCACACCCAGCTAATTTTTGTTTTTTTAGTAGAGACAGGGTTTCATCATGTTGGCCAGGATTGTCTCTATCTCCTGACCTTAGGCTATCTGCCCACCTTGGCCTCCCAAAGTGCTGTGATTACAGGCATGAGCTACTGCGCCTGGCCACAAGCCAACTCTTACCATTCCCCATAACCCACAAGGAAGAGAAAGGAAGCCACCCCATCGCTTGATGTTAGGTAAGTGTGGGCAGGCTTTTATTCAAGCTGCTAGACGGCTCCTGGCCGATTAAGTTGCCTCCAGTTGCCCCTTTTATCTGATACCCTGAACCCTCTTCTTGACCTCCTCATCCTTAGGCTCTCACCAAAGCATGACTGCTGTGGAACTCAGACTCTCCCAGAGATTAGAAAGGAAACTTGCATAAGAAGTGCTTTCACTGGCTAAGGCAGAAGCAGTTTTTTTTTTTTTTCAGAGCTCTCCAAATTAGACAGTCCAAGGCCCCGAGGAGAAGTTTTCTTTTGGTGGGGCTGAGGTGGGACTTGGATGGGGGTAGGAGGCCATGTAGAGCTTCTCACAGTGCTGGCTGTGAGACGGGAGACAGACCTGGTCTGGTCTTAAGCAGATAACCTTTTCAGAGCTGTAATTTTTCCAGGGCCTTGCAGAACTTAAACATTTGCTGAGATAGTTTTAAACCCGATTCTTTCTTCTCTTTCTCTGTTCATGCATGTGTGTGCGCGTGTGTGTGTGTGCATGTGTGTGTGTGGGCATGTGCACACAAAGCCGTGGAGGCCGTTGAAAGACTTTCTACTTTCTTAGCTTGCTTAGAGGACATGAAGTTGGGGAGTGAACATAACTGTGATCTCTCCAGCACTTCCTATGTGGCACTCCGCTAGGTGGTTTGTACACATGATTTCTTTTAATAATGAGATAGACATCACCCTTCACAATTTAAAGATGAGGAAACAAAGTCTCAGAGAGGCTAAGCTCCCTCCCAAGGCCACATAGCTAGGAATGGAGGGAAAGAGGGCAAAACCCTGATCCACCTGGGTGTGAGACTACATCGAGAAGGTCTCCATAGTGGGAAACCTCACTCCATCCTTCCTACTGCTCAGTTCTGAGCCCCTGGTTAGGTTGAGGCTCCTAGAGGTGGAAGATAGAGCAGCAGTTACCTTTTGCCTCAGGTGTTTATACACCTCCACTCACTCCTGCATGGGGGATGTCCTTCCCATTGGGACTCCAGTTGCACAGAAATACTTCCGGCTGAGTCTGGCTTTGGGTTCAGAAAGTCTCTCTTATACCCCCTCTCTGCATGTGGCCATTTCAACGGTGATGCAGCAGCTCTCACTTATTGAGCTGCTACTCTATGCAGGCAGTGGGCTAAGTGATTTTCATATTTTAATTCTCACCTAACTTTATGAATTAAGTAGGACTTCATATTTGTATGTTACAGATCAGAAAACTTAGAGAGTCTAAATAATGCACCACACAGCTAGTAGGTTACAGAGCTGCGTAGTGCCTCTAGGTCTGTCCAAGTTTAAAGTCCATGCTCTGAACCTCTCTGCTTCATTGTGCTACTTATCACATGGTATGACACGTTTCCATTTATGGCTCTGAGTCTCCTCTAGTATGAGACTCCCTGAGAGCGGGGCCCTAGGTGGTGGGGAGATGCTGGATTTAGAGCCAGAAAGAACTGGTTAGGACCATGATTTTGACCTTTAATGACTGTGTGCCCTTGGCACTTAATCTTTCCAAAGCTCTGGTTTTTTTTTTTTTTTTTTTTTTTTTTTTTTAAGATTTTTGAAGTTGGGGTAATCATGTCCTGTATAGTGATATGATTATGGTAATACCACTCATGACAATACCAAAATGCTTTGTATATGTGCCACGAATGTCAGATGATTGAACAAATTCAAGCTCAGCCTTCCTGCAAGGCCAACTCTGCTGATACCCTGGGTGCGCCCTCAAACTTGCAGTCCTGGGTTAAGGAGAGGCTATTTCTGCTTTCACTTCCTTACACCGACAAAAGCTACTTGATAGGGATGCCTATGTGGTGCCGCAGGAGATGGCAAGCGTCCAAAATATTCTCCCCACACAAAAAATCCAGCCTTATTAGGTTTCATATGACTCTCTAGCTTCCCGCTTCCCTTTCCTTTCCTTGACTAAAATAAACCTTGCACATCAAAATCTTACTCTGCATACCCTACAGCGACAAGTGCCTTCTCTGGAACCCCTTGGAGTCTTGAAACGCAAAGGCTAACTCAATCTCTAGGGAGAGGGGCTATTTTGAATTTCTCAAGAAACTAATTCAAGAAGTGTGCCTTCCCACTGCCCCCTACTCCCCAATTTCCCACAGTTGCAAGGACAATTCTGTGTGACAATCGGGACTGAAACATCAGACAGAAACTCAGGCCAGGCTGGGAGGATGCTGTAAACCCAGCCTCCCAGTCTGGCCTGAGTTTTGTTGCTCCCTGCTGTCCCAGCCCCACCCTGGCTTCAGGACTCATAATGGGGGCTGAGGAGACACCCTTGGAATGGATAGGAGAGGTAAGCTGGAAGGGGCATGGGTTTTGAATTGGGACAGGAAACAAAAGGCTTGAATCTCAGTGCTTTACTTTCTGACCACGTGACTTTGGGTTTATCCCCAAATTTATCTGTGCCCCAGCTTCTTTGTATGTTAGCAGGGATAGCGTTGACTAATTTGCAGATGGCTGTTACATGGCATGTTATCAGAAAATTATCCTGCTTGGAGTCTGACATTGAAAAATCACTACTATTTATCAAACACCTATTATCATAGATGGGTCTAGCCGAGCCCAACAGAGCCTGAGAACATAATCAGGCCTGCTCAGCCTCTGGCTTCTGGTTCTTGATGTGTTTGTGGGGTAAGGGAGCTGCTGTGGAGGTTTTGTTCATGGGAGACCGAGATGAGGGAGGAAGAGAGTGTGGGAGGGAGAAGTTGATCAAAACCGCTAAAGATGCTAAAGCTGTGTTTTTTACAAAGCCCTTGGTGAAATTTGGGTTCTAAGTAGGGCTTTTTTGGAGTTCAGCCAACAAGGTAAAATACAGCTTTGGGGGTGAAGGCCCCTTCCCAGTTATCCATGGAATACGGAATGAGTGGAGGGCTGCAGTGAGGACTGAAGAGAGTTCAGTGAGTTTAGTGTGTGATGCTCAGGGAGCTGTGGGAGGGAAGCACTGTTCTCACTTTGGGGATGGCAGCCAGGACGAACCCTCGAGAAGCCTGTAAGCTGAGGATATCACTGAGGGTAGCACAGAACATAGTGTTTGTGAGTCTGAGATGTCTCAGAAAAACCAGGCGAGACTTTGAGGAAGGCCAAATTCCTTCATCAGCATGTGAGGGCTCTGAACCAGTAACTTCTGAATTATTAATGTGACCTCATTTGTGCCGCCAGTCTCCTGGGACCTGGGGACATTATTTTAGCTGAGGGTCCCAGGGTAGGGTATGGCATCTGGATCAGCTGCGGTGGACTTGGGGCAAACCAGCATCTGGCAGTGGAGTGAGCTTCCAGGAGGAACTTGGGCTACACTTTGCTAATGATCCAGGCTCGGGTACAAAGGAGGGAGCAGGGGCAGGAAGACAGACCCCAGGCCCTCTGGGAGCAGGAGTGAGAGTCAGGGGCTCCAGCTGATGGGCTGGACTATGGAAGGTAACTAATAATTGGTGAGAAGCATGATAGCATGGCTAGAAGTGCTGTGGCCTACTAGTTAATTGCATGGATTGGAAGCATACTACCAAGGTTCAAAGTGTAAGGAACAGCTCTACAGTTCCTGACTCTGTCACCCTAGCCTGGCTGGCCACTTAGAAGCATGCTAAGTAGGCTTAGCGTGTCAACTTTTATGATGTATCTCACCTATTATTTTGTGTGCTGATGGTTGTACATTCAAGGTGGGTGGAGTCTGATCCTACAATTGGGCCTTCAGTGGATCTGATAGGCAAAAGAGGGTGAAGCAACCAGGCTGCAGATAACAAAGTCTGGTCTTCCAAAAGCCTCCTGGCAAGCAAACAACAACAACAGACATTACAAATATTTTTGAGAAGGGGATATATTCATATTGGAAACATTCAACTAGTATAGAAAGGTATAGAGTGAAAACGACATTTCCATCTGACACTAGAACCTTATCTAGCCCTTCTTCTCAGGAGAATAGTTTCTTGAAATAGTCCATGCATATACAAGTGTATGTGAATGTGTATGTGTATAATATACATACTGTCGTGCACCTCAAATTAATTCTATGTAACTAATATTTTTTAAGTTCTTATGATTTCCCAAGAACAAGGCTAGTAACTTCACATATGCTGTCTCATTTAGTCCTATAACAACCTTGTGTGGTATCTGTTACTTTGACCATTACGCAAGTCAAAGGAAATGGAAGCTTGGTGACAGGAGCCACATAATTTGCCCATGGCCACAGGACTTAAGACCACAGCAGCTGGGAATCAAATCAGGTCTGACTGGCTTTAAAGGGGGTACACTCCCCACTACTTCATACTGCCTTTTAAATGCTTATTGGGAAAATGCTTTTTGTGAATTTCCTAACTTGACATTAGAAGGTCTACTGTGGGCTCTCAATGCTGAAAGGTATAGTTAGAGACTGGAGAGACCATCTGGGACAGAGTGAATTTACTGGGGGCTCTTGGCTCCTCCATGTGTCCATGGACCGTGTATCCATAGCTGTGCATTTATTACCGTCTGCTGCAGAAGTTGTGTTGGCTCCCATGGAACGTGGCTGGACTTTCTCGTAGGTCCAGCCTACCTCAGCTGAGTGTGTGTGTTTGTGTGTGTGTGTGTGTGTAAGTGTATGTTGGACATTTGGCTTAGGCCTAAGAAGCAGCCTGTTGCAGGTTTGCCATCAGTAAAGACCAAAGGGGACAGTGGAATGAACTTTTGATTGCTTGTTCAGACTTTGCCCAACCTCCTTTCCTTTTTGATTTTACCAGTTTTTATAAAAACTCAAAGAAGGGCCTGTCCCAGTGAAAGGAGTCACCTCTCATTTTGTAAAGCTCTGAAACATGACAATAATACTGACTTTGCTCTGTTAGCGTGAGGACTGGAGATAATAGTACATGTTTGTGCTTCTCCAACTCAGACTAGTTGTAACTTTGATTCCACAGTTACATTCGTCAACCTCCAGAGAAGGCAAGGATGGCTAATGATGTTCTAAACTACGAATGCACAGTGAATTCGAAGATATAATTCATTTTATTAATTCAAAGAGAGCATGAGCACATTATGGAGGAAATACATCACAGTGGTTAAGGAAACAGCTTCTGGAGGCAGACTGTCTAGGTCCAAATTCTGGCTCTGATACTTCCTGGCTTGGCACTTTATCTTTCAGTTAAGTTACTTGAACTTCAGGTAAGTTACCTAAGCTCTTTGCACCTCAGTTTTCTTACCTGCAGAATGGATGTAATAATAGCACCAGTTTCATAGGCATGCTATGAAGATTGAAGAATTAATGCATGTAAGAGCTTAGAATAGCATCTGTTTTAGGTACTCAATAAATTTTAGCACGTACTACTATATGGAACAGAATACAAAAATCACATTCACTTAAAAGATAAAACAGAACACTGCAACGAATTTTTATACTTGTTGCAATCTGCCCTGGGCTGTATTTTTGTGACAGACTGAATTTGGACGTTCATTCTGTGCAGCAAAGGACATTTTTCTGGAAAATTTGGCATATAGTTAGTATAAAATACATTACAGCTGTCATCATTGACATTGTTAGTATCATCCAAAGGAGTATAATGTCTGTGAAATTTGAGAGGCTGTTTGTTTATTTTAATGAATCAGCATTGTTACCTGAGGGAAACTTTCAGCTTCTCCTGGAACAGGGTCTTTAGAGGTTGTTGTAAAGCCTAGGAAAAAATCAGACCTAGATCTTTTTAAGGTTTGGAAGTTAAAAATGAGGTCTGACTGTTCTCCCTGTTGATTACCTGCTTATTCGCCAGGTAGCTGTGAATGACTTCTGGTGATTTCTAAAAGTCAAATTCACTCTAAAAGGACAGAGATCAGCCACTATGAAAGAGCTTCTAAAAATTTGCTGGGTAATAAATATATGAAAATAATTTAACCTCATTAAAACCTCCTGAATGTAAATTAAAACAATTGGACCATATATATATATGTGTGTGTGTGTGTATATATATATGTATATAAATTAGCCAACATTGGGAAACTGATAAAACTCAGTGCTGACAAAGGGATGGTGAGATGGGTATTGGCATAGGGCTGAATTACATCTGATCTCATAAAGTGAAAATGGCATATAATCAACATCACCCCTGTACTGACCATTAAGCATAGCACATGTGATCTGTGTTTTATAATTCTCCATATTATTTGATTTTAAAAACTTTTTATTTTGAAAATTTCCATCACATAAAGAAGTATTTTTTTTTTTTTTTGGTGGGGGTGGGGTCTCACCCCAAGCTGGAGTGATCAGTGGTGATCATAGCTCATTGTAGCCTCTAACTCCTGGGCTCAAGCGATCCTCTTGCCTCAGCCTCCTGAGTAGCTGGGACCACAGGCCCCTGCCACTACACTTGGCTAATTTTTATTTTTATTTTTTGTAGAGATAAGATATTGCTATGTGGTCAAGGCTGGTCTGGAATTCCTGGGCTCAAATGATCCTCCCACCTCAACCTCCTAAAGTGTTGGGATTACAGGCAAGAGCCACCATGCCCAGCTGGGAAATAAATTGTGTATGATAAAATTCTTCTGTGGCCTTCATTCAATTTCTACAACCATCAGCATTTTGCTGCACTTGGTTCATCCATCGAATAGCCTCCCCAGCTTTTATTTTCTTGTAATATTTTAAAGCAAATTGTAACCATCATGTCATTATGCCCTAAATATTTAAGTCTACTTTTTAAAAAGTGAAGGGTTTTAACCTAAGCATAGTATCATTATCACATTTAACAAATTAATACTTTGTTGATGTCATCTAATACCAAGTTTCCTTTACTATCTAAAAAGTGTCTTTTTACAGTTGGTCTATTGGAATGAGGATTCCAACAAGGCCCACATTGTTCACACTAATTCTTATACATAACATATAGTTGAGAAGCTCTAAGCCCAATTAGGAGAAAAAAGGAAAGGACGATTATAATTGCAACCAATCATAATGGCTTAATGGAGGTCATGTTTTGAAAACTATTAATGTGCTTTTCTATTTTGCTTCCTTCCTTTCTCGACCTTTGCTCTAGGTGTCTTGAGGCATCCATCATCCTGGAAGAAGACTGTGATTTATAACAGAAGGAATGCAAAAAGAAAGAACAAGTTAATATTTCTCTTTTGGCATGTCAAATAGAATTATTCAGCAAGAAAATAACCTTGCAAGCCAGGTGTTGTCTTGAAAAACCATTTCTAAATTGCTTTAATCCTCCCCTTTGGCTTTTCAACAATGCAGCCTGATTGAACCAGTTTATGGAGTTCCCCCCAAGTGCAGAGAAAATACCCACATCCTTTATTAGGGTATCTCTAAGAAACTGCAGTATGGAGGGCATGATGCAGGGGAAATCTGTCATTTTAGGGCTCTTTGTGATAGAGAGAAAGAGATAGAGAAAAAGGAGGAAGAAGAAGGTGAGAGAATCAGTTTAGATCATGTATTCTCCCAGCTTTGGCCCAGAAAATAGAGAGGACTATTGGATAAGTGGGGATATCATCAAGGGCGGGGGAGGCTTTTGTCCTTCTCCCTGCTTGAGACTCTGTGGAATAGACTGTCATCCTGGGGTGTAACCACATCCACATGGCAGTGTGGTATGATGTGGCAGAGGGAGGCCTTGACACTTAGTTTTCCTGAGCCATTCTTATTTTCAGTGAGGCACAGATGGACCCAGAAAATGGTGGGATTTTGGTTGGGGAGTATTACCAATGGGAGTCATCATGGTCGGGCAAGGTCAAGGTACTCTGTAGCAAGGGCTGCCCAGTGGACTACCTGGGCCAGGCCAGTTGGAGTCACAGCAAATGGGAAGGAGTCTAGACTCAATAGATGAGTCCAAAGAGCTGCAGAGAGTGAGAGCTAGCAAGGCAGTCCCCTGGGCTCTGATCAGCTTAGGAAAGCCTAGGCTGTAAGTTACTCTTGTACAGACACAGACTTCAGCTGTGAATGCCAGTAGGGTAAGATGCATGCAGGTGGATCAGGGACCTCCACCTAATCCTGCCTAGAAGAGTAAGAGGAATCTGACCTTTTGCCTGCCGCGAAGGTGTTCAAGCTCCACCTCTCCCTCTTCATATGCAGATGTCATCTTGGAGGGGAGCTAGAAGACTGATGCGTTTGAGAAACTAAGCCTTTATTTCCCCTTAGAGGAGACCATTCTTTGAAGGGACCATTTAAATTATTGTGCAATATGAAGGTTCAAACCTTATTAGATATTAAAACAATCAGGTTGTCCTTTTAAATGGCTTTTGGCTATTTCCAAAAATCAAATGGTTTAGAAGACAAAGATTAGACATCCTGAAATGCTTCTAAAAATATTCTAACTGGTGAATATATGAGAAAAGAATTAACCTCATTAATTATCCACTCAAATGTAAACTAAAACAACTATTCTATACTTCCTTCTTTGAAATTCATAAGCATTGGAAAAAAATAGAGGAAATCTACTAGTTAGTAGGAAAAAGGTTATAGACAGAACAAAGGGGCCACATGCTCTTGGTCAATCTGAGTTTTGATGGAAGTTAAATGTTGCTGCCCTGGCATAACACTAACATTTATTAAGCACTTTCTTTGTGCCTGGTGCGTTTTAAGAAATTCAGGTGCATTATTTCACTAAACTTTGTCAACAACCTTAAGAAATATATGCTATTATGGCCTCCTTTTATCAATGGGGAAACTGAGCCACAGAAAAAATAAATACCTTGTACAGTTAGAAAATGGCAAACTTGCCAGGTGTGGTGGCTCATGCCTGTAATCCTAGCACTTTGGGAGGCTGAGAGAGGCATTCAAGACCAGCCTGGCCAACATGGTGAAACCCCATCTCTACTAAAATACAAAAATTAGCTGGGCATTATGGCGGGCGCCTGTAATCCCAGCGACTCAGGAGGCTGAGACGGGGGAATCGCTTGAACTCGTGAGACGGTCGGTGGTTGCAGTGAGCCGAGATCACGCCACTGCACTCCAGCCCGGGCAGCTGAGCAACACTCCATCTCAAAAAAAAAAAAAAAAAGAAAAAAGAAAATGGCAAACTTAGGATTTGAA
The DNA here is from genome assembly GCF_003255815.1 of Theropithecus gelada. Taxonomy (NCBI): domain Eukaryota; kingdom Metazoa; phylum Chordata; class Mammalia; order Primates; family Cercopithecidae; genus Theropithecus; species Theropithecus gelada. The sequence continues at coordinate 83,238,738 of NC_037668.1, forward strand.
TCCAGGAAGTCTGATGTGAGGGCCACTGGCCTTAACCTCTGCCCTCTGCTTGCCCACAGGTTGGGACATGCTCAAACCCTTCTTCCTATGTGACAAACATCAGATCCTTACCACTGACTAGGGGATGGGTGCGTAATTCTAAACCATCTCTTCTTGTCTCTATTTCAGTTTTAAGCCTCTGGAAACTTAATGCTTGTCGACAGATCTGTTTGAGGATTGATATGATATTTCTGAAAACAACTAGCAAAGACATAACTGCTTAATCAGTGTTGCTTGTTGAACCCAAATCTTGCTTAATTAGGCAAATTAACACACTCTATTCTTTGAAAATTTCTAGGGAAGAACTTGCCGCTTGCTTCCTGCCTTTGCACGTGGAATTTGCTGTTGAGGCTTCTCTGAATAGCACTGTCAGGCCCTGGATCATTTATATCACCTTATCAGGGGCTGTGAGAGTTTAGGAAATCTTCCAGCCAAGCCCAAGAGATTGGCTCTTGGGCTCCAGTGATTGATCCACCACAAGAAGAGCATATGCTTTTGGGTAGCTGCTGCCCCTTCAGCCTGAGCCCTGGAATAAATACATGTGGAGCAGACTTGACCACAGTTTGCCGCTACACTTAGCTGTCCAGCAGGCTGAAGTGGAGCTTCCCAGTCAAGCCTAGCCTGAATTGACTGAACCATCGTTGATCTGCAGATCTGTAATTGTGAGAATAAATTCTCGTTGTTGAAAGCTATTGAGTTTTGGGGTGTTTGTTATGCAGCATTATGGAAACAAAAGCTGACAAATACAGTGGGTTGTGTTCTAAAGTCTGTGTGCAGGTTAAAAATGTGAATGATGGGACCTACACCCTGCTGCATCTGGAAACATAAAAGAGCATACATTTAGGAAAGCAACATGAAGCTATATCTGTATGAAGATCTTTATTTTCCACCTTAGAAAATAACCAGGGGCTGGACACGTTGGCTCATGCCTGTAATCCTAGCACTTTGGGAGGCTGAGGCAGGAGGATCACTTGAGGTTAGGAGTTCAAAACCAGTCTCGTCAACATGGCAGGACCTCGTCTCTATTAAAAATACAAAAAAATTAGCCAGGCGTGGTGGCAGGTACCTGTAATCCAGCTACTTGGGAGGATGAGGCAGGAGAATTGCTTGAATCCAGGAGGTGGAGGTTGCAGTGAGCTGAGATCTCACCACTGCACTCCAGCCTTGGCAACAGAGTGAGACTCTGTCTCAAAAATAAATAAATAAATAAATAAAGCCCCACAAACCAGGAATATGGATAACAGTTCATCACAGTGTTATTCCTAATAGTAAAAATTGGAAACTGTCTTAAAGAATAACATTAGAATTATGATCCAGTAAACAATAGCCATATAATGGACTATTACATAGTCTGTTAGGATTAGGCTTAGCTAAGAAATACCTAAAATAGTGATTTAAGCCAGATTGAAACTTATTTCTCTGAATAAGTGAAGTCTGGAGGGGGGCAGTCCACACTTGGTGAGATGGCTCAGTAGTCAGCCTCTTTCCAGCTTTCCACTCCCCATCCTTAGAGTTAGGCTCAGTCTTCATGGCTCAGGATGGGTGCTGTAGCACCAGCCATCCATCACATCCACATTTCAAGCAACAGGATGATGTATGTATGCTGTCACTTTAAGGGAATATCTTAGAATTCCACATACAACACTTTGTTTATATTTCAGTGGTAAAACATAATCACAACAATGTTCCCAACTAAACATTTGGGTACTGTAACCATGGAAGAAAAGGAGAATACATTGGGAGGCACACATACACATACTCATTAAAATTATAACCATGGAGACCTCCAGGGTGTTCCGCCTTACAATTTACCTTGGTGTCTGATAGCTACTGACTCTTTGCCTCCGTTATAAAATAACTACATTCCCAGAGTTTGTTGGAAAAAAGAATGCCCGAGTGTTTCCCATGGACTGACTGTGGGCCATGTGTGAGAGGGAGCTAGTGTGAGTGGTAGAGGGAGAAACAGACTCTGTAGAAAGAGGCGAGAGGTGAGTGTCTGGGTTCCTTGGGGCTGCAGGAGCAGCGCGTCAAGGGAACTGCAGGTGTGGGACATAGAGAAGCCAGGAGACTGGGTTCACAGAATGAGCTTTAAACACAGCTGAACTGAGAGTGTGATAAAGCTGTCTTACGACAGTACCAGTCCATTAAGAACTTCCCTGCCTCTCTCACTTTACCTCTCGTTCCTCTCTCCCCATCCCTGGGGAGCGAAGAGGACGAGGCATAACTAGTAAGAAGAGTGAAGAAGTGTGGAAATATCAAGCGGAGAAGGAGGGAAGAAGCACCATGCCTTTCCTCAACCTACTCCCCTGCAAAGAAAACTTCTGGCTTGCAGCAGACCCTTAGCTATGGGGAGGGGAAGTAGCTGACCCTTCGAATGAAAAATGGAGCTCTGATTATTCCATGGGACTTTTAATAGTTGAATTGAGACTACATCTTTGATGTAAAAAGAAGGTAAGGCTTTTTTTTTTCTTTTTTAAATCACATGCGTGTGAACAGAAGATTCATGAGAACTGTCATAGTTTTCATCTAGAGGCAGAGGAGGAACAATTCTTCCCAATGTATTTTAAAGGCTATTATGAGACAAAAATAAAAACACCACATCCTATGAGTCCTATTTGTTCACCATCCCAGTTACATATAGGGCTATACTTACATAATCATGTTAGCCAAAAAGGCAATGTGCAGATTTATATAATATGACCCAACTATGTGAAAACACTGAGAGAGAGAGAGAGAGAGAAGGAGAGAGAAAGAGAGAGGTGGGGGGAGGTGGAGAGAGAGAGAGAGAGGGAGAAAGAGGAGAGAGAAGAAAAAGAAGGCATGATAGGAAATAGCAAAATGTTCAAAGCATCTTTGTCTGCCCTGGGATGGAGGGCCTAGGGGCAATCTTGTCCTCTGAGCTCCCCAGCCATTCATTATTCCATGGCCTGTTGGCTTCCATCTCTCCATCATAACACTTTTTAAATAAAAAATTTTCACCAGGCGTGGTGGCTCATGCCTGTAATCCCAGCACTTTGGGAGGCCGAGGTGGGTGGATCACTAGGTCAGGAGTTCAAGACCAGCCTGGCCAACATGGGGAAACCCTGTCTCTATTAAAAATAAAAAAACTAGCTGGGCATGGTGGCAGGTGCCTGTAATCCCAGCTACTCAGAGAAGAATTGCTTGAGCCCAGGAGGCTGAGGCTGCAGTGAGCAGAGATTGTGCCACTGCACTCCAGCCTGGGTGACAGAGCGAGAATTTGTCTCAAGAAAAAAAAAAAATTTTTTTGAGATTATTGGTTTATATGTCTCTGATTAGACAGTAAACTACTTGAGTAAAGGAAACATGGCTTCATTCAGCTTTCTCTCTACAGGGCCCAGAACAGAGCTTAGAACACAGTTAGTGTAGAATAAAGGTTAAATACTTATTAAAAAAGGAGGAACATTATTAAAGCAAAACCAAACAAAAACAATAAGCAAAGTTGAGGTCAAATGCTTTAGCTGAGTCGCCAAATGTTGCAATCATTCTCCCATCTCTACGCCCAATTTGCTTACCTTCCCACAATGCCCCTCGCTCTGTATTAATGATCTCTGCGCTCGTATTAGTTATCTGTAAACAGCTTGAGGATTGGACCCACATAATAACAATAATAGTATTTATTTGATACCTATTGCCAGCTGGGCAGGGTGCCAGGGCAATGCTGCCCACACTCTAATACATACCTGGGGTCTTGTTAAAAAACAGGTTCTGATTCAGTAGGTCTGGGGGGGGGCCTGAGTTTCTGCATTTCTAAAGGGTGATGCCTACGCTGCTGGTTCCAGAACATGCTTGGAGTTGCACAGTGCAAAGGACCTTAACGTGTTTAATTCTTCAATCAATCCTTCAATAGGCAGGTACTATTTTACTCAATGCATTTTGTGATAAGAAAACCGAGCGTCCAAGCAGGTGAGTGAGGGTCATGCACTTATTAGCAGCCTTGGCGTTTGGACACAGTGCTGTCTGACTTCAAAGTGTGGAATCTTTCCACAGCGCCACATGCTCAGCTTGCACAGGGGGCCTCTTGCGGGGGCCATTTTGCGCTATCAGACCCTGGAAGGAAAAAGAAAAGGGAGAAAAAATTGTGTTTCTAAAAATAAACCTTGGGCTGTGTTTTGGCTCTGGAGGAAGGCAAGGGTCTGTGAGGGATTACTGTCCACTGGAGAAAGCACGAGCATCCTTTTCCGGAGTGTGCTCGCAGGTTCCTCTCACAGCCCCAGGCCTGCCAGGAAAGGGCTCTCAGCTCCAGCTGGGGGCGGGCCTGGACCTATCCCAGTCTGCTCAGTGGGACAGCACCGGAATGGAAGCATTAGCTTTAATGGGAAAGGCCTGTTTGCAGGAGAAGTAAAGTCAGTAACTCACATTTCAAGCACCTGCAGGTTCATTAGAATCCTGACAACCCTCATGTGAGGCAGGAGCTATTATCTCCATTGATGGGAAACCTGAGGGTCAGGCTGGCTCTCAAACCTGAGTCTTCTGATTCTTTCAAATTCTGTGTGACACTACACTGAGCTCTTTGGGGTTCATAAAAGGAGGACTGGGAATGATGGAAAAGATCCAACATACTCCTCTTTGAAGGAGAGAAATCTGGGAGGAATGCCCCTGGGTTCAAATCCTGCCATTCCGGAGCTACACTGCAGTGAGCAGGTCAGTGGGCCTCTCTGAGCCTCTGTGTCCTTCTCTATAAAGTGGGTATATGATTGTGTGTGTATACGTATCTATAGATCCTCATTATTCATAGATTTCCTATTTGCAAATTTGCCTACTTACTAAAATTTATTTGTAACCCCCAAACAATGCTCCTGGTGTTTCTGCAGCCATCTGTGGACATGTACACAGTGGTGATAAATTTGAGTTACTTGATGCATGTTTCCATCTGAGGTTGAACAAGACAGTTTCCTGCCTTTTCGTGATCTGTTTAGTGCTATGTCGTTTGCATTTTTGTGCTTCTTTTGTTGGCGATGTTGCTGTTTATGATGGCCTCAAGAGTAATACTAAAGTACTGTCTACTGTTTCTAACAGCAAGAAGTCTGTAATATGCCTTCTGGAGAGAACGTGTGTTACATAAGCTTTGTTTGTGTATAATTTGAAGTGCCGTTGGATGTGAGTTCAATGTTAAATGCATCAACAGTATTTGTTTAATAAGGTGTGTTTAAACAGAAACACATGAAACAAAGTTATGTATTGATTACTTGATGACAATGCAACAACCGGAGGTTGAAGGAACCTAACTCGGCACTTCCCCTAGGAACAATGGTTCAGCATTCACAAATTCTGTGTTCACAGCAACTTTATAGAAGATAACTACTGCAAATAACAAACAAGAGTTAATTGTATATATTTCAGGGACACATTGAATGTCAGTTCTTTTCTTCTGCAGTTTTACTCATCGACCTTTCTTGGAAAGGCCATGCTGGTGAGCCTTAGAGACTGTAGCCATGGTCAGTGGCAGTGTGGCAGGGTAGGTAGAAGAGTTTAGTGCATGAGTGTGAAATCTTCTTATAAGACCTTGAGCAATCTACATCACCCCTCTCTTTCCCACGTCTGCAAAGGAGCGTCTTTGTTGTCCATGTCTATAGGAGGTGATGATATGGTATCTGCTTTATGGTTTGTTATGAGGACTAAATAAGCTAAGATGTATAAAGTGTTTAGAACAGAGCTTGGTAAGCAGGGCTGGGACTAGGGTGAGGTGCCTAGGGTGTAAAAATCTGTGAAGACACTCGCCCTGTGCTTGCTTGCCTCACTAAATTTTGTGCTGTGGGTTGGATGCAGTGGCTCACGCCTGTAATCCCAGCACTTTGGGAGGCTGAGGTGGGGGGAATCACCTGAGGTCAGGAGTTTGAGCCTGGCCAACACGGTGAAACCCCATCTCTACTAAAAATACAAAATTAGCTGGGTGTGGTGATGCACGCCTGTACCCCCAGCTGCTTGGGAGGGGCAAGAAAATTGCTTGAACCCAGGAGATGGAGGTTGCAGTGAGCCAAGATCACACCACTGCACTCCAGCCTGGGCAACAAGAGAGAAACTCTGTCTAAAAAAAAGACAAAAAACAAAAACAAAAAAACTTTTGTGTTTTGTGTGTCTTTCTCATTTTGCTGTTGTCCTGGCCCTGCTGGCAAATGAGTATTAGTTACTGCTATTATGAGCAGGAAGTCCCCTCTGTCCTTCTGGAAAGGGTCCTTGGCCGCTGTCAGCTGGCCTAGTTTTCTTTGAGGCTTGGCCATCACTATGGGTGCGGCATGCTCTCTCTTTGGGCCTCTGTTTCTTCATCTGTCAAATGGAGATGACCTCATTCTTGATATCCTTGACCACATTGCCCACCTCTGAGGGTGGCTGTGAGGATCAAACGAGATAACGGGTGGGCAAGCTTTTGCAAACTGTAAAGTGCAGGACAAACGGGAGGTGTTATTACTTATCTGTATTACCCCCTTCTAGCTCTGTCATCCATCAAACAATCACAGCTTGAGTTGAACCTGCTCATGGCTTCAGCCCGCACCGCCAGTCAGGGAAATGAGTTCCATATGGCTAACCCCCGTGGCAGGAAGGAGAACATTATTTTTTATTTATACTAAAAACTACGTTGGAAAAAGCTTCACTCCTGGCCTTTTCCAAATCTGGAATCCTGGACTTGGACTTTTACCTCGTAGGCTTACTTTGGTCTTTGAAGATACCGCCGTAATTTTATAGGAAGACAGAGATGAGACATTTGTTGAGGACCTATTGTGGGCTAGGCAATGTGTTAAGTGCTTCAGGTGAACCCTCGATAGTCCTTAGAATAACTCTGCCAAACAGGTCCTTTTATTCTCCTTTCACAAGTAGGGAAATGGAGGCTAGTGAGATTGAGTAGCTTACCTGGAGTCACAGTCAGTCAATGGGGTGGTCAGGATTTGAATTTGGTTCTGTCTGAGTTTAAAAGTGAGGATAGGGAGGTGTTGGAGGCAGGTGCTTCTATCACTGGCAGGCTTGGGGGGGCCACACAGATTGTATATAACCTCCTTCCTCACCTGCTGGGTGACCTTGGGCAAGTTACTTTAAATTCTCTTAACCCTTAGTTTTGTTTTTCACCTGTAAAAACAGTGATCATAATAATGTATACCTTGTAAGGTTGTTAGGAAATTGAAGCGAAGTTAATGTGTGGCTAGCATTTATCACAGTTTCCTGGCTCAGAATAAGTACTCATCAGTGTTAGTTACTGTTTTAGGATGAGGAAACTGGCGAAATAAATGGCCCCTTGGTATGGAAGGATAGCTGTGTTTTGTGGTGGGCTGCGGAAATGATGTACTTACACATGCTCCCGGCCCCCTTCCTGTGCCTGAGGGGGTGAGTGACATTTTTCAGGCTCAGCTTCTTCTCCACCCATTCCCTCTCCTTTGGAGCCTCTTGTAGTCAGCTCTGCTCAAGTCCAAGAGCTCACAGTCATTCGCATGTCCTTTGTCACCTGAGAGCATTATTCAGTACTTAGAAAACATTTTTTGCTGTCTTCATGATTTTGTCTGTAGCTCACTTTGGGCCTTGCAATGAGAAGGAGAGGCCTCGAAGGCTGGTTGGGTGTGTGGAAGAGCAGAGACAGGGGCTTTGGCAGCCAGGTCCTGAGTGGAGCACCTTTTTACCTGGGAGGTGCTGGGAGAGAAGCTAGGGTCAAAGCCTGAGTTCGGTGCTTCTCCATGCAGAAAGGAGTGATCCCTCTGTGTGTGTGTGTGTGTGTGTGTGTGTGTGTGTATGTGTATATGAGAGAGAGAGAGAAGGAATGTGAGCAGGAGGATTGGGAGGGCTTGTGGAAGAGTTTGTATGTATTAGAAACATGTAGAGCAATGATAAACTCAGTGTTTTTAAGACAGGAAGCGATTGGATGTGCTGGGTAGTGAGTGTGAGGACGTGTGTGAGGGAGTCCGTGTGTTTTCCCCGTGTGAGAGTGAACAGTGGGGGTGCAGCAGATGTGTGGCCATCAGTACGTGTTGGGGTCTGTGAAGGATTTATTTTGTCTCCCCTTCTATGGATCTGAGTGGGGAGGTCACCGTCCCAGTGGCTGGGATATGGAACAGAGCGGGTTGGGGAGTGGGAAGTTCTCTTTATTCCTGCACAGGAAGTCCCTTCACAAAGAGATTGGGTAGCAACGGATGCCGGGAGACAGCTGTGGCCTGGCCTAGTGGCCCGTTCCACAGAACAAGGAAGGGAAAACAGATACAGTGTTTGCACAAGACATACTGAGAACCAAGTGCTTATGGGATTGTGGGATCAAATTCTTATGGGATTACCAAATTGGGCAGGCTGTGAGGGATGATCTGGAGAGGACCTACTTCCTCAGTGTAAGGTGGGATCTTGAGATCCAAAGGCAAAAGTCATTAGCCTCTGGTCACGGACTTGACCTTGAGCTTCACAGGGGCTTCAGGGGCTTGGACCAGTGAAAAGGAGGAAGCCCTGGCTGGTACGATGGAGTGGCTGTGTGGGTGGACAGGACGGAGGTCTCCGGGGGCAGGGGTTCAGTGCATAGATGTGGTGCCATCCAGAGTCATCTGGTGGGATGGCGGTGGGTGATAATCAGCTGGAAGGGGCACAGCAGCACTTATATGGCTGGTGGCAGAGTTGTGGGGGTCAGCGTCCAGCCCTCTGCAGTATCTAGGAGTAGTCAGAGAGAAACTTGTGGCAAGGAACAAAGGGAAGACAGGAAATGGGGGTAGCGAACGGGGCAAACAAGACAGAGGAAGGCCCATCTTGGGCTTTGCTGGAGGAACCCTGGGCAGCTGCATGCCCTCCCAGGCTGTTTGACTAGAGTGGCCAAGGCCTGGGTGGGCACAGTGATGGCTGATCCCTTCCATCTGCCCTTGGAGGCAGGCTAGCCTCATCCTGAGACACTCAGCTCACCCCACAGCAGTCCTAGCTGCACCCGAGGTAATCTTTCGGGAACCCATCCTCTCCTGTTTCATCCAAGTGTGCTCGTTCTGAATCCTTTCCTCTGGGTCTGAGCTCCCTAGTCCCTGCTCCAGTTGTGACACATCTCTGCCTCTCCTGGATTTGGTGCATAAGACCTGCAGGTGTCTCCCACCCTGGTCACTGTCATTGTTTTAGGCAGGGATTTCTGTGAAGGTCCCTCAGATAGGGCCTCAACGGGGCCACCCTGGCTCTGCCTTAGGAGACAGAAGCTGTGCCCACCAGGGACCCCACCACCACTGTGGAGGATGTATGGGTGGTGGAGGCTGCCCCTCAAGCAGGCCACTTGTGGGAGAGGCCCTAGGGCTGTGTCGGAGGAGGCATGGCCCAGCCTGATGCAGGAGCCGTGGGAGGAAGATGAGGTCAGTGCCAGGAAGTGGAGTTGTGTTGGAGGCTGGGAGGGAGGTGGCTGGAGGGTCAGATTAGGGGGGCAGAGTGCCCCGGAGTGGCAAGCAGACCGACATCAGCATGAAGGAGGTACAGAGAGCTGAAGAGGTCCGAGAGAATAGAGCAGTGGTTCTGGGGATCCAGTCTCCAGATGCTGGTCCTCCCAGTGTCTCCTGGGCAGGGAGAAATGAAGGACATGGGTCTCATTTGCTGATCACGTGTGAACTCACCTCCAGCAAAGAGGAAATGCTAGTTCAGGTTCTCTGAGAAGCACATGCCAAGAAGGGTTACTTGTTCAAGACATGTATTCGGGGAATGCTTATGAAGGTGAAAGGGGAGAGGGCAGGAGTTGGCAGGGCGAGCCGGCAGTCTTGTTGTGGATCTGTTACCTGGGAAAGCACAGGGGAAGGAAAGAGGGTTGGGCAGGAAGGTCTCAGACTGCAGCACACCTCGGGGTAGTCTCGGCCAGGCTGCTGTCATAGTTCCCAAGCCAAGAAGCCCACGGCTGGGGGCCCACATCTGGTAGGAGTGGGTGGGCACCAGCACCCTCACCGTGCCTGTCATTGGCTGGGTGCTTGTCCGGGAAAGCTTTGCCTCAGTGCATATGGGGAGGAAGGTGCAGAGGGGCAGCAGCCATGGCGGTCACGTCGGCATCCTCGGCTGGGCCTCCTGAAGGGCAGCTGGTGGTGTATTTCCATGGCCTTTAAATGGCCTAAAGAGGCTGGGGGAGGTGGCTCCAAACTACTTCTAAGGGCACATGACTCTTCATATTGCCTCTTCCACTCACTGGCAATTAGTTCCTTCATCCAATTCACCTGGCACTTACTGAGAGTCTATAAGGTGTACTTTCTGTACAAACTTTAAGACAAGCAGTCTCTGCCCTCGAGGGGCCTGCTCCCTAGTGACGGTGATCACATGTGCTAATGCCATCAGAGCCATCAGAGGTGCAAGATGAGCATTCCAAGGGGTTGGAGGAGAGGGAGAAAAGTAGGTTGAAAGAGAGTTCAGGAAAATGGGGTATATGAGTGGGTTCTCCTGAGGGATTGGGATTTGTCAGTGGAGGGAGGGAAAGGGAATTTGACTCCAGATGAGTTTGGTATGTGGCAGAGATGAAGAGTTGGAAAGAGCCATGTTTGAGCAATAATGGGGGCTCCTTTTGGCTTGAGGGGAAACACAAGGGCAAGCAGTAGTGGATAGATCTGGAAGAAGGGGTTGGAGCAGGCAAGGGATTTTATGCTATAACCTGTAGGGAGTTTAAGTATCGATGGGACATGATCTCTGTGGCGCTTGAAGGATGTTTATATGATAGACCTAAGAAGTTTCATTAGTCTCCCACTCCTAAATTGTCTCAAACACTACAGCTAGGTAACTCAAGGTATCTTTCATTCTATAACGACAGAGTCATTCCTTTGGCTAAATAATACCCCCTTCAGCCATGCCCTGTTTAATGCAACTTCTCTTTGATGAGATGACAGAGCAAGCCTACTCAGCAATCAGTCACACCTTACTATAAATGAGTTTGTCAGCTGTTTTCTACTCAGACTACTTACTGTTAGGAAGGCCCTTAGGAATTACATAGTACCATCCCTCTCCTCGTTCACAGATGAGGCTACTAAGAGTCAGGGAGCAGAAGTGATTCTCCAAGATTATGCAGCTGGTGGGTGCAGAGCATACCCTCAAACCCAGATCCCCTCAGAGCACAGAGTCTGGAGGAGGAGGTGGGGGAAGGTTTATAGCAGGCACCAGAGGCAGAGGAAGGGGCAGTAGGGAGGGTGGGGTGGAGCAGGAATCTGTGGGAAGAGGGTGGGGAGGTCAGCAGCAGGGAGAAGAGTCCTGTAGTTGATTTTTTTTTTTTTTTTTGAGACGGAGTCTTGCTCTGTTGCCCAGGCTGGAGTGCAATGGTGTGATCGCAGCTTACTGCAACTTCCACCTCCAGGGTTCAACCAATTCTCCTGCTTCAATCTCCTGGGTAGTTGGGATTATAGGCATGCGCCACCACGCCCGGCTAATTTTTGTATTTTTAGTAGAGACAGGGTTTCACCATGTTGACCAGGCTGGTCTCAAACTCCTGACCTCAGGCGATCAGCCCACCTTGGCCTCCCAAAGCACTGGGATTACAGGCGTGAGGCACCATGCCTGGCATGGCAGCAATTCTTGTACTTGAGGTTTTCCATATTGTTCAATTTTATTCCGTGTTTGTCTCTGCAGCTGAGTCCTGTAGTTGAAAAAGCACTGGTGCCCAGGATTGAGACCTGGGTTCTCTGGTTCTGTCACTAATTCTCCTTGCCACTAGCAAGTCACCTCCCTTCTCTGGGCTTGTTTACACAGCTGTAATTGGAGATAATAAAAATGTTCACCTAGACTCATCGTGAAGATAAAAGAAATTAAAGATGGGACAGTTTGCTTTAACCAAAAAAAAAAACCCCAAAAAAACAACAAAAAAAAACTATACAGATATATGGTGTTGTATGTATATTATTAATAGGGGTAGGCTAGGGTTATGATGATGAGTAAATAAGTCACTCCATGTGACATGCTTAGCGAGGGATAAAGTGCTCAAAAATTAGTTATTATTTTTCTTTTTTATAATTTGACCAAGAGCCAATTTATCCAGAGACACTTTTGGAATGTGTTTAGGTGTAAATCATTTTCCTCAAGAAATCTGAACCCGAGCTGCTGTCCAGAGGCCAGAGTGTTGGGACTGAGCTCTCACTCCTGCCCCAGCCCCTGCTCAGTTCAGGGGTCTCTGTGGAGGGCGGCTGCAGCTTAATGTTTCTTACTGTCTCTGCTACTCCACCTCTGTGAGATAGCCACTCTTATTATCTCTGTTCTACAAAACATCTCAGAGAGGGGACATGCCTTGTCCGAGGTCACAGAGCTGGCCTTAGTTGTGGCCCAGAGCAACCTGGAGTGGAAGCCGCCAGATTTAATGCCACCTCTGGGGAGTGTGAGCGATGGCCCGAGGTCATTGTGTGTGGAGGCCTAGCACTGTGGTGGCAGAGGAGGGGGTGGAACAAGCAGTCCTCTGCTCTTACTATCTTCAAAGGACTCGTGTTTTTAAGGAGATGGGTATGTTAACATTTAACTGTGGCAAGAAAGTCATCTTTACATTCCTTTAAATTCCAGTTCAATCCCATCTCCAACATTTACTAGCTATGTGACTTGAATAAATTGATAATCATCATAAAAAGCTTCCACTATTTCATACTTGTCACTAACACCATTCTAAGTGCTATATATTACAGCAGCTCTGATTTTTTTCTGACAATTTGGCAAAAGAGGTATTATTATTTTCATCTTGCAGAAGGAGTTGAAGCTCAGAGAGGTTAAGTGATTTTCTCTAAGCGTATCAGTCAGGGTCCAGTCAGAAGATAGAAAATGCACACTCATTTGAGTAGGGAAAGTTTAATATAAAGAGCTGCTAACTAGCAACAAGGAAGATTAACTACTGAGGGGTAAGGATTACTTGAAATAATGCAGGAATAGAGGATTTAGGGAGCAGTACTACCCCTAGGGCTGAGGCAGGGTACCCAAGGAAGGAACACATCTGGAAGATAACACCCTCTCCTCAACGCTGGCATTCAGACCTCGTTGGAGGGGTGTGGCTATAGCCCACTGGAGGATGGAGAGTTTTGTTGAGGTGCCACAGTGGGAAACCAGCCTCTGGGGTGCTGAGAAAACTCTCCAGGGATTTGTCCTCTGGGGGTGTGACAAGACTTTCTGGGGAGCCACTCCTGGAAGCGCTGCTGAAATTTGCTGGGAAGCTGCCCTCTGGGATGTCAGTGAAACGTGTTAACCTATGAGCATAACTGGATGTCCTTTACAAGTCAGTTGCTACTGACAAAGAGCAAGCAGGTAAGCATGTGGAACCAGGAAGAAAAGTCCCTTGTAGTGGGCCTCTAGTGCCCTCTACTGACAAAGCATAATATAATACCAGCTGGTGAAGGAGAAATGTTCATATGGTCCAGCTCTAGCCTCACAAGACTGGGCAGTTGAAGGATGAATGTGGCACTGAGAGGTGATACACTGATGACTGGCACAGTAAGTATTAGAACCTACGAAAACCCAGGCTTATCTGACACAAAACCCAGATTTTTTCTACTATAACACTGCCTGATATGGTTTGGCTGTGACCCCACCCAAATCTCATCTTGAATCTTAATCCCCATAATCCCCACGTGTAAAGGGCAGGACCAGATGGAGGTAATTGGATCGTGGGAGTGGCTCCCCCATGCTTCTCTCATGATGGTTAGTGAGTCTCATGAGCTCTGATGGTTTTATAAGCATCTGGCATTTCCTCTACCACCCTGTGAAGATGGTTCTACTTCTTATTGGCCTTCCACCATGATTGTGAGTTTCCTGAGGCTTCCCCAGCAATGTGGAACTGTGTGAGTCAATTAAACCTCTTTCCTTTATAAATTACTCAGTCTTGGGTTTTTATTCACAGCAGTGTGAGAACAGACTAGTACACTGCCTTTTTTTTTTTTTTCAGTGCGTATGATTTTTATTGGAACATGGCCATGTTTGTTTACATATAGTCTTTGTCTGCTTTCACACTTCTACTGAAGAGATGTGTACTTGTGACTGAGACCTTAGAGTGCTTACATTCTGCTCAGCACCCTACAAATCTCAGTGATGGAGTTATAATGCCACAACGTTTTGAGGGTTGTGTGTATCTCTTTACTTCAACATTTTATTTAGTTTAACTGCCAGTTCATATCCAGAACACTGACTTTTTTGACCTTTAGTCTTCCCATCTCTACACTGGCAACAACAATACTTATACCTCATAGTAGGCTGCATGTATCAAATGAGATGATATAAGTGTAGGTTTGGGACATGACAGAAGTTCATTGAGAGTGGCTTACTGGCCTGCCTTTTTGATAGAACTCTGTAAGAGACGTGAGGCATATTCAAGTCTGTTTATCTAATTTCATAGGGGACAAAACTGAGGTACAGATAAACATGATTTAGCTCAGGTCTCAACACCTACCAATGGTGTTGAGGACAATAATTAGAATCTGGGCCACCTGATGTTTATTTCATTTATATTCTTAGTCAAACTCTGCAGCTTCAAATTTGAAATCTTAGTTAGGGTTGAAGTAGGGAGAGGGTATAGTTCCATGTGAAATTATTTAACAGTGGCTGGCCTTACACTGAGGCCAATATCAAGACTTAAAAAAAATTTACGAGAAGAAAAGGCCATTTTGACCAGTTCAAAATTTTTTCTTAAAGATCAAGTTAGAGTTTTTATTTTATTACCAAATTCACAACATGTGACAAGTCAAATTCATTAACAATAATAACGTTTTGACATGGAGAGGAATAGAAATAAATATTCCATTGCCATAAGAGTGTCCTCTTGGACTTCTCATTTCCATCCCCAATTTCCTCCTGTAATTGCTTGGAGACCTGGTAACAATATTCCAGCCTGAGTCATCTGGGAAGGCTACAGTCTCTTGCTCAGTTTTTCAAGAGTTTCCGCTTGTGGGTTTCTCTTTGCATCTACATATTCTCTTTGGGGGATTGCAAACGTAAATCTGGTTTTAGCTGTGTCCTCCAAACTAATAATTGCCAAACCACTGTCTTTGGGTCAGACCTCTCTGACCACCTTCAGATCTCCCTTTCTAATGCCATCTGGGCATGTCCACATACATTTCTCCAGGCACCTTAACCTAGTAGTCCCTCCCACAATGAGCTCAGCACTTGCTTCCAGACCTGTTGCTCCTGCCTTTTGTCACTTCTTACTGGACTTTGAGTTTTGATTCTAGATTCCTATCATGAACCACAGGCCCTGCCTATGTTGGTCTCTGCTACTCTCTCTCATTCATATTGTGCCACTCTTCCTTTTACTCATTTTCTTACTTTTTCATTTACATCTTCAAAAGCCTTTCCTGCCCCAAGGTCTTCAAACAGGATTTTTTTTATTTGTTTGTTTTTGTCTGATGTACTTGTTCTCTGACTCTCTGTCTGGTTAATTTCTTTTCATTCACTAGGCTTTAGTTTAAATTTAATGTCTCCAGAGAGACTTTCTCTAAGTGCTCCTGCCCAGTTGTAAATTGGAACTTTCTTATTATTCTCTTTCATGCCACTTGTCCTACTTTGTAAGTGTGTGTTTATCTAAGTGTTTATTTGATCAATGATCTTCACCACCACACTTCAGAAGACAGGGTTCCTGGCCAGTTTCACTTACCAATAAATCCCTAATACCTGCACAGTGTGCTTGACATATAGTGGACCTTCAGTAAATGTTCATTAAATAAATGAAGAAGTAATTTGTTGTTATATACAACTCTGCTTTTCTCTTCATTTTTCAAATAAAAATGACTGGCAACTTCTTTTAACATTACCTCCTAAATATTTCTCAAGCTACTCCTTTTCTCTCCATCTTCATTGCCAATTCCATGATTTAGGCCTCCTTATTTTCTCACTGGTGCTATCAGAGCACATTTCTAATTGGTCAGTGCATTGCAATTCTTGCTCCTCTCCACAGCTACCAAAAATATCTTTTTAGAATAAAAATCTACTTATATCACTTTACTGTTTAAAAAACTCTCAGTTGCTACTCATTACGTCTTGAAATGTGACCAAGATCTTCTGTAAGGCCTTTCTGACCTTCAAAAATTGGTCTTGCTTTACCTTTCTCCACCTTCGTTTCCCTTTACTCTTTGCTGGAATGTAAGCTCCATGAATACAAGAGTATTGTCTGTTTTCTTCACTGCTGTATCCACACTGCTTATGTGTCAGTTAGCTATTGCTGTATCACAAACTATCCTCAAATACTTAGTGGCTTAAAACAACAACCATTAATGATTTCTTATGAACCTCTAAATAAGCATGATCTATTAATCTGGGCCAGACTCGACTGATTTTGGCTGGGCTAGCTCATGTCTCTAACATGTATCACATCAGTTGGAAGGTTGGCTAGGTGCTGGCTGGCTTAGGATGACTGTGATGGGAAGACTCAACTTGCTGTATGTGGCTTCTCAGCCCCCAACAAGTTATCCCAGACTGCCTGGTGTGTGTATGTGAGGGGCAGGAGGGTGGCGAGGTGTCCAAGAGGGGAAGTGGAAATATGTAAGTGTTTTCTCAAGCTTCTACTTATGTCAAGTTTGCTACTGTCTCACTGGACAGGGCAAGACATGGCCAAGCCCAGAGCCAGAATGGAAGAGACTGCAAAGTTACCAAGCCACTGGTAGATATAGGAAATCTATTCTTTGGGGCCACTAATGCAATCAGTCAGCTACAGTCTAGAACAATGCCTGGCACAGTGTGGTGTGAAATACATGCTTTTTAAATGAATATGTGATACTTTCTGAACATCTTGAATGAGCACAGTCTTTTCCATAGTCATACCAGAATACAGGCTGACTCCTAACCTGTGGTTCTCAATCTGAAGGTCATGATTAGACCTTGAATGTTCATGAACACCCTGAAGTTGTAGGTAAATTTTTGTGTGCTTGCACCTCTATGTGTTTCTTTGAAAGACAGTATTTATATCTCTCACCAAATTCTCAAAGAGCCTCTGCCTACACCAAGAGTTAAAAATCACTTTTAAAACCAAATAGACTTTTATATATTTTTGCTTTTGTATATGGTGTTTCCTTTGTTAATAGGCTCTTCTTTCCTTTCCCAAAATTGGCATGTTCCTATTCATCCATCAATGATGAATGGAGTTGGTTATCTTTTTGTCTGACCATACAAAAGAGGAAAAGAAGTCCTCATGCCCAAAACGTGTTATTGAAGATGAATAAACTTAAAATGAGGACAATGGCTTCATAGAGAATCATAAAAGGCCGAGATTCGGTGGGAAATTATTTTGAAAATGGAACAAAAAATTGTCATGTTTATTTAATAAAATTGAGTTGCATTGCAATTATATGTGAATGCTTATGATGAACCAAGAATGAATCAATTGTTTCTTCAGTACAGTTATCCCAATACATTGTATGCTAGCAAAAATGTATTCTTTACCTTTGGCCTTTGCAGCATGATCAACAACAGAGTAATTTTGTAAATATAGTAACAGTCTTATTAAGTTTTCCTTGAGCTTTGTTTATATTAGAAATATTTTCCTTTGAAGCACCTATCATGTCATTATCCTTTTTGATTTTCTTCGATGGCTAATGTGTCTAATTCTGCCATCTGTGATCTGCCAAATGTATCTAACTCTGCCAGATTATCACTTATTGGTGATTCTGCTTGTGATTTATGCAGTTCTTCTGTGTTACTTTCCTTGACTTCATGACATCCTGCATCTTTGGTAAATTGCAGTATTATTTTGTGGGCCATTTGCATTTTATATTCCTTGTATTATAGAAGTGGTACATTTGGCCACGAAGGAGAAGACTTCCACCATTCCAGACACTTCTTTGTGGGTCATAATCATCAGAGTCAAACAGCATGTGTGTGTGTGTGTGTGGGGGGGGGGGGGGCGGATAGTGCTCTTTGAATGGGGGTTAAATTTTATAAATAGTAGGTGATATGGTTTGGCTCTGTGTCCCCACCCAGATCTCATGTTGAATTGGACTCCCATAATTCCCACATGTTGTGAGAGGGACCCAGTGGGAGATAATTTGAATCATGGGGGCAGTTTCCCCCATACTCTTCTCATGGTAGTGAATAAGTTTCATGAGATTTGATGGTTTTATCAGGGATTTCCACTTTTGCATCTTCCTCATTTTTCTCTTGCCACCACCCATGTAAGAAGTGCCTTTTGCCTACCGCTGTGATTCTGAGGCCTCCCTAGCATATGGAACTGTAAGTCCAATTAAACCTCTTTGTCTTCCCAGTCTTAGCTATGTCTTTATCAGCAGCATGAAAATGGACTAATACAGTAAATTGGTACCAGTAGAGTGAGCGTTGTTGAAAAGATACCTGAAAATGTGGAATCGACTTTGGAACTGGGTAACAGGAAGAGATTGGGATAGTTTGAAGGGCTCAGAAGAAGACAGGCAAATGTGGGAATGTTTGGAACTTCCTAGAGACATGTTAAGTGGCTTTGTCCAAAATGCTGATAGTGATATGGACAATAAAATCCAGGCTGAGGTGTTCTCAGATGGAGATGAGGAACTTGTTGGGAACTGGAGCAAAGGTGACTCTTCTTATATTTTAGCAAAGAGACTGGTGGCATTTTGCCCTGCCCTAGAGATTTGTGGAACTTTGAACTTGAGAGAGATGATTTAAGGTATCTGGAAGAAGAAATTCCTAAGCAGCAAAGCATTTGAGATGTGACTTTGGTGCTGCTACAGGCATTCAGTTTTATAAGGGAAGCAGAGCATAAAAATTTGGAAAATTTGCAGCCTGTCTATGCAATGGAAAAGAAAAACCCATTTTCTGGGGAGAAATTCAAGCTGATTACAGAAATTTGCATAAGTAGCAAGGAGCCTAATGTTAATCCCCAAGACCATGGGGAAAATGTCTACAGGCCATGTCAGAGAACTTCATGGCAGCCCCTTCCATCACAGGCCCGGAGGCCCAGGAGGAAAAAGTGGTTTCATGGGCCAGGACCAGGGTTCCTGTGCCATGTGCAGCCCAGGGACTTGGTGCCCTGTGTCCCAGCTGCTCCAGCTATGGCTGAAAGGGGCCAAGGTAGAGCTTGGGCTGTGGCTTCAGAGGGTGCAAGATCCAAGTCTTGGCAGCTTCCATGTGATGTTGAGTCTGTGGGTGCACAGAAGTCAAGAATTGAGGTTTGGCCTAGATTTCAGAAGATGTATGGAAACGCCTGGATGCTCAAGTAAAAGTTTGCTGCAAGGTTGGGGCCCTCATAGTGAACCTCTGCTAGAGCAGTGCAGAAGGAAAATGTGGGGTCAGAGTTCCACCACAGAGTCTGTACTGGGGCACCACCTAGTGGAGCTGTGAGAAGAGGGCCACTGTCCTCCAGACCCCAGAATGGTAGATCCACTGACAGCTTGCACCGTTCACCTGGAAAAGCTGCAGACACTCAATGCTAGCCCATGAAAGCAGCCAGGAGGGAGACTGTACCCTGCAAAGCCACAGGGGCAGAACTGCCCAAGGCTATGGGAACCTACCTCTTGCATCAGCGTGACCTGGATGTGAGACCTGGTGTCAAAGGAGATCATTTTGGAGCTTTAAAATTTGACTGCCTCACTGGATTTCACACTTGCATGGGCCGTGTACCACTTTGTTTTGGCTGATTTCTTCCATTTGGAAGGGCTATATTTACCCAATACCTGTACCCCCATTGTATCTAGGAAGTAACTTGCTTGCTTTTGATTTTACAGGCTCACAAGTGGTAGGGACTTGCCTTGTCTCAGATGAGACTTTGGACTGTGGACTTTTGTTTTGTTTGTTTTTTGAGATGGAATCTTGCTCTGTCACCCAGGCAGGAGTACAGTGGTATGATCTTGGCTCACTGCAACCTCCACCTCTCAGATTCATGTGATTCTCCTGCTTCAGCCTCCCGAGTAGCTGAGACTACAGGTGCACACCACCAAGCCTGACTAATTTTTGTATTTTTAGTAGAGATGGGGTTTCACCATGTTGGCCAGGCTGGTCTTGAACTCCTGACCGCAAGTGATCTGCCCACCTTGGCCTCCCAAAGTGCTAGGATTACAGGCATGAGCCCCACGACTGGCTGGACTGTGGACTTTTGGGTTAATGCTAAAATGAGTTAAGACTCTGAGGGACTGTTGGGAAGGCATGACTGGTTTTGAAATGTGAGGACATGAGATTTGGAGGAGCCAGGGGTGGAACGATACGGTTTGGCTGTGTCCCCCACCAAATCTCATCTTGAATTGTACTACCATAATTTCCATGGGTTGTGGGTGGGACCTGGTGGGAGATAATTTGAATCATAGAGGTGGCTTCCCCTATACTGTTCTTGTGGTAGTAAGTCTCACGAGACTGGATGGTTTTATCAGGGGTTTCCACTTTTGCATCTTCCTCATTTTCTCTTGCTGCCACCAGGTTAGAAGTGCCTTTCACCTCCTGCCATGGTTCTGAGGCCTCCCCAGCCATGTGGAAGTGTAAGTCCAATTAAACCTCTTTTTCTTCCCAGTCTCGGCTATGTCTTTATCAGCAGCATGAAAACAGACTAATACAGTAGTACAATAGTGAATGTTTTCATGACTTTGCCTCCAACCTGACCTCCTAATGGTGGGAAGTCTGACGATGAACACTCAGGCCCTGAAGATGTCCTATAGAAGTCTGCTTCTCAGAGCTTGCCTCTCCCCATATTTATTCCCCAACATTCCTTACACTGGAATCCTTATGAACTGTTTTTGTTTTCTGAATCTAATAAATGTCCCCCATGCTAAAGGTTGTCCAAGAATGCTGGCCTCCCAGTGGGGCCCAAGCCATCCTTTCTGGGCATGGTCTTGTGAGACAAAGAACACGTTCTCTCTTTTGGTCCCTTGCATTTTCCAGGTCATGCCTTACACAGACCTGTAGAATATTGGAACCAGATGGACAACATTTATTAAGGGTCTATTCTGTGCCAGGAATTTTTTCATATGTGCTGACATTTGACCTTCAGAGTTTTCCAATGAGGTCACTGTCTTTTTCATCCCCATTTTAGAGATGGGTGTATTAGTCCATTCTCAGGCTACCATAAAAACTGCCCAAGACTGGGTAATTTATAAGGGAAAGAGGTTTAATTGAATCACAGTTCCGCAGGGCTGGGGAGGCCTCAGGAAACTTACAGTCATGGTACAAGGGGAAGCAAACACATCCTTCTTCACATGATGGCAGGAAGGAGAAGTGCTGAGAAAAAAGGTGGGAAAAGCCCCATTATAAAACCATCAGCTCTCTTGAGAACTCACTATCACGAGAACAGCATGGAGGTAACTGCCCCATGATTCGATTACCACCCACTGGGTCCCTCCCATGACTTGTGGGGATTATGGGAACTATAATTCAAGTTGAGATTTGGGTGAGAACACAGCCAAACCATATCAATGAGGCTCAGAGAGAGTAAGTGACCTTTATCAGGTCACACACCAAGGAGTGGAGCTGGGGTAAAGACTGTTGTCCTTTCCTAACTCCAGGCTCTTTCCCTCAATTCACAAATGAGCAGACCTGGGCTTAGGAAAGGCCTTGCCTGAGGCACATCAGTAGGTTAGTGGTGGGACTAAAACTAGACCACATGCACTCTAGCTCCCTGTTTATCTTATTCCACTCTGCTTTTCTTCTTAGACTTGTTATTGTATAGCTATTGTTTCAGAAGAAGAAAACTAATTTCACATGAAATTATTTAAAAACATCCATACGCTTACATAGTTGCATAACCAAAATGTTCCATTTTATTTACAAGTGGTTTTTTTTAGCCTTTTAAGACTTCCAATGATACATTTATTTCATTACTGAACTGGCAACATATGATAACTCAAAATTCATCTGATTCATCAAACTTTCAACACTCTTTGACACAGGGAATATATTGTACTGAGATTTCATTGTCCTAAAACAGCCACAAAAATTGATATGTGATCAAAGAGAAGTATCTGTCTAGAAGCCAGGTTTTCTGATTCCAAGTCTAGTGCCCTGCCCAAACTCATATTATTTATTAAAGAAAGTTATATTTTTTTACTGATTAATATGAAAGCTATAATTAGATAGTACTTGCTATGTGCCTGGCACTTTCAACATTACTTTGCATATATTAAATCATCTAATCCTTAGAATACCTACCATACGGTAGATATTACCATTTCTATTTTATAAACAGAGGCATTCACAAGGGAATATATTGATAATATTAAACATTCACATACATTTTCCAGTTTTTGTAAAGATTTATTTTCTACTTTTAGCTCTGGGATTACTACTCCCCCTGAATTTCCTTCATGTTCCAAGATGTTGTTATGCTAGGGTTTGATAATGTGTGAGGCGTCAGCTAAGATGCTTTTGACCGTAAGGAATAGGATACCTGCCTAACAGTGGCTTTAAGAAGTAGGCAGTTCTAAGCTGGTTCAGTGGCTCAATAAGCAAAAATACCCATCCTCTTTCCACCCTTCTGTTCCTCTTTCCTAGAGCACTGGCTTTTGTCTTCAGGTTTATTGCCTCGGGATTTAAATAGTCCTACCTTAGTTTTAGTCCTAAAATGTCTAATTTTTAGAGACAGAGTCTTGTTCTGTCAACCAGGCTGAAGTACAGTGGTATGACCATAGCTCACTGCAGCCTCGAACTTCTATTCTCAAGGAATCTTCCGGCTTCAGCCTCCCTAGCAGTTGTGACTATAGGCACACACCACTACACTTGGCTAATCGAAAAAAAAAAATTGTAGAGATGAGGTCTTGCTTTGTGGCCCTAGCTGGTCTTGAACTCCAGCCTCAAGTGATCCTCCTGCCTCAGCCTCCCAAAGTGCTGGGATTATAGTTGTAAGCCATAACACCCAGCCTCGAATGGCAATTTTCAAAGGCAGGAAGCCAAGGGATGGCCAGAGATGCCAGAGTATCATCTCTGTCTTTATCGCTTTTTATCAGGGAAGAACATTTTTCCCACAAGCCTTCCTGTATTTTTTTTTTTTCTTAAATATCACTGAGTTGAACAAAGTCACACAGCCACTCCTACTTGTAAGGAAGGCTGGGAAAAAGTGAACTTTGTATTTTTAGCTGTGGTGTGTGTGTGTGTGTGTGTGTGTGTGTGTGTATGTGTGTGTGTAGCTGTCACCACAAAAAAAGTGGGAAGGAAATGGCTATTGGGCAGTCAACCAACAGTTTCTATGATATACAGTAAATTGTTAGTGGATAATTATCTTTCAATGTGGTCTCCAATGGGTAATCTTGGGAGGTTGTCAAGTTAAATGGTAGAAGTTCACGGTTACTTTGAACATTTAGATGTCATAATTCTATGATTTGAAAATGCTCAGTGGATCAGGAATCTTTTCTCTCTCTCTAGCAACTATCCTTCCTGTGAGGTTTTTGTATGAGAATATGGGTACCACTTCTTGCCTTTTCCCTTGTCCTACAGTTTATTTTAGCTGAAGAGTGTAGGTGGAATAAAGGACCACCATGAGGCAACCTCAGAACCCTGGGACTGAAACAAATAAAAATACTCATTACATAAAATGAGATCAGTGATGAGATGAGCCCCCTCAGAGATGGATTTGTCCCAGGCCCAGAAAAGGAAGAGCAGGTGTGTAAAGAGGGCCTCAGCATCATCCTGAGGGAGGGGTGGCTGGGGACATCTCTGGGAACTCGGCCCTTCCTTCATGGGAACATGCCCCAGGCATTGTTGGCTTCTTCTGGGAGCCCTCATAGAGGGAGAGCTCTCTCTGTGGGCCCATCCTCAGAAATTGCAAAGCAGATGTTTGCTATGGGGAGGTAAATGTTTTCCCTTCTGTCTTATTTTCAAAGATCAGCAGAGAGGGCTGTAAGATCAACTGTCTAGCCTGCCTAGTTTGGAGGCCGGTTTGCTGGTAGGCCCAGGGCTAGCATGCCCATTGCTACCTTCTGTCTGCTTCTCTGATGGGCAAAAATGTTTCTTTTGGTGTGATCTGGTGGAGGTCAGCAGGGGAGGGGAGGGGAAGGGTCTCTTCTGTCCTTCTAGAGTTTGGTCCTCACTCTACATTGTGGAGGCAGCAAAATGCAGTACTTTCTCCAGAGAACGGCCACATTCTTACTCCTGGAGTTAGACTGAAGAGAGGCAGAGAGAGCATAGCCAGCACCTTGCCTGGAGCCAGGGCTGTAGCATTCACCTGTCTGGCAGGTATGCAGGGAGCTCCTGCTCTACGCCAGGTGCCCAGTGAGTAGTCAGCCCAACAGAAGAGTCAGGGCCCCACACCTCTAAGTCTAGTGCCCTTTGCTCTATTCATGTGAAAAGAAGAAAGAGACTTAACACTGAGCACATTCTATATGCATGGCATTGTACTGTTCCTATTTTGCTGGTAAAGAAATGGAAGATCAAACATGTGGGTACATGATCACAGCTACACAGGAGGTAGTGAAATCAAGGCTCAAACTCAGATTAGTCTCTCTCTAAAATTCACCATCTTCCCACTTCACTCAATAAGCTCAACTCAGAAGACAGAGCCTCACTCGTCCAATCCTTTGGGTGAGAACCTGCTGTGTTTTAATTTTCCCATGATGGTGAGGAGAGAGGAAATGTTAGCTGTTCTTTGCACCATTACCTCCTGATGTAAATGTAGAGCATAGGAGAAGAGAAGAACTTCACATCCATTTAGTTCAGCTCAACTCAATTCAACCTTTCTCAGCACCCACTGCCACCAGGCACAGTGTTGTGCAGTAGAACCCAGAGATGAGCATGGCATGGCCTTTGCTCTTACAGAGGACATTGTGATGTTCCAGCACCACACACAGGACTTCCAAAGTGGGTCTTACAAGGTTCAAGGTATTTGGGAAGGTGATCTGTCCCAGAACCCCTTGAGGAGACTGTAAAAGTCCAGCTAATCCAAGGTCTATCCGAGACTTGAAGAATCTTGGCCTTCGGGAGCAGAGCTGTGAATCTGCATGTTCACAAGCCCCCGGTGATTCTGATGCATGCCAACGTTGTGAACCTTCCTGTTATATGGACATAGTGGAGAGAAAAAATACAAGAAACTGTAGTTGTTATTCCTCAAGGTAGGGGCAGGATGACATCCCAGATAAGGACAGACTTAGAGAAGGGAGGAGGAACTTCACAGTAATTCCTTGTGGGACTCATCTGTCAGGTACAGCAGGCACAGTGCCTTGGGCACACACGACTTTCAGTGGACCAAGGCAATATTTTAATTTCTCTCAAAATCAGAAGGAAAAAAGCCCCCTGAACATGGAATGTTTTAGTTTTTTAGAAAAATGTTTTAATTTTTTTCCGTATCAGAATAAAAAAGGGAATTTCTAGGGGTTATGGAAATCTATTAAATTTTGCCAAAAGAAGAAAAACACCTCAAAGTATTTAAAATTATACCAGTAATAATTTTTAATATTAATCTTCTTATGGAGGTAATGGCCCATAAGACAGAAGTGCATAGGGCTGCGGTGGGGACTGGCCACACACACTGGGTTGGGTGTGGTTTGATCGTAAGCGGGGAGGCTGGGGAAGGAGGCAAGGGCCACCCTCTGGAGGGTCCCAACTACCAGGCTGGGGAATCTGGACCTTATCCTAAGCACACTGGGGACTGCTTAAGGGTTTAAACAGGGAGATATATGGTTAGATTTTCATTTGTTAAGGCAATCCCTTTGGCAATCCTCATCTGTGGGGCTGTGGAGGGATTGGTGTGAGACTGGTGTTAGGGAATCCTGAAGGAGACAGTGTGTCTAGGGCAGAGGTGCTAAGGAGGAGATGGATGCAGAGACCAGAGGATGCAGAATCAATAGCACCTGGTGAGGGTTGATTGGACATGGGGGCAAGAGAGGCAGATGCCACGGACGTCTCAACCAAATGATTAGGAATGTGATCAATAACCTTCATAATCAGCACAGTTCTGGCTTCATGGTATACTTCCTGCAAATTACATTGGTTTCCAAACATGAGAGCCTGGCCATTTCCACCATGATCCCTCTGTTGTATGGGCTTTGTTGAAGTTGGTCATCTTTTGCTCTATATTATTGCCATCTTCAGGGTCCTGGATGGTTCCTCTCACTGTCTGCTCCCAACTTTACTGTAGTAGTTAGGATAATACTTACTCCTGTAACAACAACAAAACCCCACCCCCCCGCCCCACCCTGCCAGCCCACATTTCAGTGGCTTAAGGTAATCAGTTCCTTTCTCCCTCACCTAATAACTCAATGTGGGTGTTCCTGGTTGGTAGGTAGCTTCCCACCAGGTGGTGGATCAAAGAAGGTGTCCCCTTCCATCTTGTGGATCTGCCAACCTCCAGGGCCTTGGAGTCCTCTTTTTTTAGCTGGAAGATGGGCAAACAAGAGGGTGGGGGAGGCCCACCTGATTCTTACCAGCCTTCATCTGGCAGTGACATCTATCATTTGCAATCACACTCCATCGTGGACGCTCATCCCCAGACCCAGCTGGACATAAAGGGACTGGGAAACTTAGCCTCTATTAGGTGGCTGCTTCCCATGGCAGCTCCATGTTGTAGATGGACAATCATGAATTTTACCACCACACCCCAGGACTATTTCCAGCCCTAACCGTGAACACATCGAGGCTACATAACAAGTAACTTTCAAGGCATTCATAGCCCATTTGTCACATCACATTATGAAATGTGATAATGGAGGTACAAAACATGTGAAAAACCTCTATTGTACCTATTAGGTTAAACCATATGGTTTGTAGATCAAAACCAGTCAAAAATTGACAATTTCATATGATTCAACCCAATATACTAGAGAAGTGCTTCCAAAAAAGTTTTTGTTAGAACTCTCCATCATAAATTTGGGAAAATATTGCAGTGGGAGACACTATACTTGATACTCCTCTGGGAGATTTAAATATGCTTTAGTCAAGTAAGAGCTCTGAAACATTCCGTATTCAAGAAAATCCCGCGCTGTTTAGTTTCTTTAATTAGTGATTTCCTAAGAAATTGTTGCTTAATCGGTGATTTCCAGGTTAATTTGTGCATATAACTCATTTTTCCCAAATGCCTCTTCAGCTCTCCTTGAATTACTCTTCTATCTTATGTACTTTGGGAAATTTCATGGAACACTGAGAAAGTCCATTAATGAATCGTTTTATCTAGCAGAGAAAAAAGAATAAGGTTTCTCTTTGCAGAAATCCACACCAGGCACATTGGTGAAAATGATAACATTTGTTGAGTGCAAGAATGACTTTAAACTAGTCACACATCTTTCTGAGCCTTAGGTTTTTCAACTACAAAAGTAAGATGACAAATTAAAAGAGAAGACCCATTTAAAAGAGCTTAGGAAGAAGTTGCGTGTGTGCTAACTTCTTCCTTCCAATAGCGTCGCTGAGGTTGAGGAAGGCAGCCCCTTGCCACGTAGAGGACACCTCCTTTCAGCAGCCACATGTGGGATTGCTCAGGGCCTGACGTGCAAACATGTGTAAGCCCAGCTTCTTGAGAGTTCACATGGATATTTGGGTCAAGCAGAGTTATTTTTGTACATTCAAAAGAGAAGAAAATAAAGAGCAACATCCTCATGTTGACACGAAATGGCTGCCCTGTGACTCTGGGCTGGAGGTGGGGGGTAGTGCTGGGGGTTGGAGAAGTGACCAAACCTAAAGGGCCACATGGAACCACTTTTTCATGGTCTAATCTGGGAACTGGAACACTCTGAGCTTGGAATAAAGTCATGGTTCTGGTTAGAGGATTGATTCTCTGGGGCCAGCATGGCTTCTGGCAGAGCCTTGGCCTCATCTGTCCTTCCCCTGGCCTGGTCTCCTTCTGGCAGCCTCATCCCCATGTCTGGCTGAACCCCCAGAACAGATCATTCTCCTGGCCCCCAGCAAAGCTGTTCACTGACTTCCAAACATGTGTGACTAGTTTGGCCATCTGGGCCTGAGTCCTATCTGTGAGGTGGGCCTTGTTGGGTTGGGTCTTCCTTTCCCCTACACACTTGTCATGGCCTCCAGCTGAGTGTACTTACCTGGTTCCCCTGCAAAACCTCCACCTCCAGGGCTCTTTCTAGCACTAAGAGGACACAGCAAAGAGAGCTGATTTAAGAATGGATACTGTGTCTGTTTTCAGTCTTGCTGTGGATCTGATGCCTTCTATAGGACCTCCTGCTGGCAGACCCATAATGGTCCTCAGAGCCAGAATGACCAGGTTTGAATCTTGGCGTGGCCACTTGTGAGTCATGTAACCTTGGACAGATACTCTAATCTATCTGGACCTCAGTTTCTTCTTCTATATATTGGGGTAATTGCTGTTGTTTCATCCATCAAACCATTACACATTCATTGAGGATGTTTTTCTACATGCCCAGCATTGGCGACACAAAGATAAACTGTAACTTGTCCCTGCCTCAAGCAGATGATATTCTCTAGATAAAAAAGAATGTGAAATTGCCAAGCCCATGGCTAGGGACCCAGAACCCAGCGAGGTGTAAATAACTGAGGCTTTAAAATCAGACCCTCTGCTTGAATTCCAGCTCTGATACTGAACAGCTGTGTGGTGTTGGGCACAATCTTTGTGCTTTCTGGTCCTCAGCTCCCTCATCTACTCGAGGAGGCTGAGACATGAGAATTGCTTGAACCCAGGAAGTGCAGGTTGCAGTGAGCTGAGATTGCACCACTGCACTCCAGCTTTTTTCTGTCTAAAAAAAGAAAGAAAAATAAAGCAAAAGGAAAAATAAGTTAGTTGAATTGGCCACTTGAAATCATGTAATGAAGCCAAATGGGTGCCGTGGCACTTACAATTCTATCCTGGATATACTGTATTGAAGATATTTTGAGGAGTCCCGTGTTTTCTTGGGGAAAGGGCCTGAGCTTGACATCTAACAGATTTGTAATCCAATCCCAGTTGTGTCATTTACTGGCTGATTGACTTTGAGCCGGACACTCAGTGTCTCTGAGCTTCCTTGGCCCATCATAAAATTTAGAGAAAAACATGCACTTTGCAGTGTGGTGAGAATGAGAGAGTGCTTAGGTGAAGTCCTGGCTTAGTCATCCCCCACCTCTTGGTTCTGTGACCCAGCCGACTGTGAGTCCATTGGGAGCAGGCTCTGCATCTGGCTTCTTGTTTTCTGTGAGGCCCAGCACGGGATCTGGCAGAGAGCAGATTCTCAGTGAGCATTTATTGAATGAATGAATGAATGAATGAACGAGCAGGTTTCAGCATGATGCTTTGTAACCTGGGCCCCAAAAGGGGCAGTATAATTTCCTTTGTTGCAGGTGGTGTTTAATGGGGAAATGCAAAGAACTTTGGACCCAGATATAGGCTGGACATATGAATTGTATAACATAGACCCTGCTCGTTAATAAGTGTAAGTCCCTGGGCAAGTTGTGGCGCATCTTGAAGCCTTGACACCTCAACTTCCTCATATGCGAATAGTCTTGCCTAATTTGCTGGGTTCCAAGGAAGTCGGAAGAATTTCCAGCTGTGAAACTACTCTGTAAACTCTAAAGTGCCATCCTCACGTGAAGGGTTGTTGTTGCTGACAACATTTGTGAAAGGCCACAAAGCTGTTGACATCTGCTGCTTGGCACTGGCTGGGAAAGAGGTCAGAGGGTCCCATACTCAGGCATGTGAACTTCTGGGATTTTCTCATTCTGGGAACATTATCAAGAGGCACCAGTTGACTCCCTTTGTCCCCAAGGGAGCAAATATGCTTGGCTCACTGTCCCTGTGGACATTAATGAAGCATTTGTGACAGCACAGCAAAGTTTCCAGAATATCCTAAAGCACCTCTATCCAGTGCTTCATAGTTAGCACATCATCAGTACACCTGTTATTTCATTTATTTGATTTTCCTAGTGACTCTGGAGGTCACTGTGGATAGAGGCATTATTTCTATTTTATAGGTGAGAAGGACAAAACTTGGAGAAGCTAGAAATGTGCAAAACAGCACAGAGGTAGTTAGGGACAAAGCAACCCATGCTTGCCAACTCTAGTTCTGATACCCTCTCCATTCATTTCTGTGAGAAAAAGCATCTTGATATTACCCAGAAAATAAAACCTCCATGTCTGATTTGTCTTGCTATTCCCCGTGGCACTTTGTCCTTGCGGGGAACATAATAGATATTCAATAAACATTAGAATCGTGGACTCAATGACTATAGATTTTGAACACTCAATCAATGAGTGCAGGTTTTGGATACAGGCAGATCTGTATTCAAATCCTGATCAGCTACAGACTAACTGTGTGACCTCGGGCAAGGCACGGTACTTCAATGCTCTGATCTTCAAATTCTTCCTTTGTCTAGGAGTGAAGGGTGTACATCCTGTCTGGGGCTGCAGTGAGCATCAGTGGAGAGAGCATCCCTAAGGCATCAAGTACTCAACCTGGAACCTAGTAGGCACCTAATAAACATTGGGATTTCTAGCTCACAAAAGCTCTAAAAACTGGCCTTTAAACCCTTTCATTTGAGTGAAATGAATGGAGGGTGATTGTGAGAATTCAATTCTTTTTTATTGCTTTCTGCCTCTCTCATTAATCTTTAAAATCATATGCACAAAAAAGGTGATGGGACCACATGCTTCTGGTTCACTCATGCTTAGGTTAGCAGGCATTGTGTGGTGGTCAGAGGCCTTAGGCAGGCTTCCTGCTCCATGGCCCTGACTTCCTTGGCCCTGCAAAGGTGGAGGTTCCCTTTGCCCTAATCCAGATGCACTCCTACATTGAATCAAAAACAGGGCACTTGCCCAAACTCACCAGGAAAGAAGGAAGATTAAACCTCTACCTCTTATCTGTGCAAAATACACTATACCTCAGGTTGCTGGCAGCTGGGTCCTGACTGTGTAAACGGTATGGTCCTCTGTCTCATTTGAGTTTCACAAAGAAATGATTAATACACCCATTTTACAGATGAGAAAACCAAGGCCCAGATAACCATTTAACAAGCTTTTATGATGTGTCAAGTACTGTGTTAGGTGTTCTGTTTGCCTACTCTTCATGGGGAATTTAGAGATGTGGCTATTGAGGCTTAGGGATGTCGAGTAATTTGTTCAAGGTCACACCATTAGTTAGGGTAAAAGTTAAGATGCTCCAACAGAAACCTCAAAATCCCATTTCTTTTTTTTTCTTTTTTTCTTTTTTTTTTTTTTTTTTGAGACAGAGTCTCGCTCTGTCACCCAAGCTGGAGTACAACGGCGTGATTTTGGCTCACTTCAACCTCTGACTATTGGGTTGAAGAGATTCTCCTGCCTCAACCTCTTGAGTAGCTGGGATTAAGGTGCGTGCCACCAGGCCTGGCTAATTTTTGTATTTTTTAGTAGAGACGGGGTTTCACTATGCTGGTAATGCTGGTCTTGAACTCCTGACCTTGTGATCGGCCTGCCTCGGCCTCCCAAAGTGCTGGGATTACAAGCATTAGCCAACGCACCTGGCCTCTCAAAATCCCATTTCTAAAACAAGATCAATGTGGACAGCACTGTCATGTAATAGTCTAGTCCACAGCCACGTGGATGAAGTACATGGGGTGTGTAACTCTGCCCTATGAGTTACTCGGGTATCCAAGTCCCTTCTAGTTTTGCTCTTTCCTTAGACTGTTACCTCCTCCATCTGGTTGAAGGTGTTTCATTAGCACCACATAAGCATTCCAGTCCATAGGAAGGTGGAAGGAGAGGAAGTGGAGGGGAAGCAATTTCCATGTATAGTTTATTGGTAAGAACATAGCCACACCCAGCTGCAAATGAGTGGGGGATATGTAGTTGCAAGCTGGCAGCCATTTGCCTATCCCAAACTTAGAGAGTGGAAGTGCTCTGTTAAGACATATGTGTGTTAATACACAGTGAGTAGCAGAGCTGGGTTTTGAACACAGGTCTGTCTTATTCTTTCCATCACTCCACAGACCTTGGAGAAGAAGGCAGATTCTTTCTTCTGCTACTCTCTATTTTTCCAACTGTCTTGGTCCACATAGTAAGATACCTGCCGATATTAGCATAACAACTGAGCATTTATGATGTGCCAGGCACAGAGTGCTTAACCTTAATTGTTTAATTTAGCCTTCAATCAGACTGAAAGTTTTGTGTAAAGATCTCATAAAGGGCCAGTTGATCAGAAGAGCTTAGTGACTCTGGGCTTGAGGACAGGGCATACCCACTTCTTAGTACTTCCCTGTAAATCCCAGTGCTTAAAAGCTTGGGGCCCATATGTACTCTTTTTTTTTTTTTTTTGCTTTTATTATTATTATTATTATTATTATACTTTAAGTTCTAGGGTACATGTGCACAACGTGCAGGTTGGTTACATATGTATACATGTGCCATGTTGGTGTGCTGCACCCATTAACTGGTCATTTACATTAGGTATATTTCCTAATGCTATCCCTCCCCCTTCCCCCCTCCCCACAATAGGCCGCGGTGTGTGATGTTCCCCTTCCTGTGTTCAAGTGATCTCATCGTTCAATTCCCACCTGTGAGTGAGAACGTGCGGTGTTTGGTTTTCAGTTCTTGCAATAGTTTGCTGAGAATGATGGTTTCCAGCTGCATCCATGTCCCTACAAAGGACATGAACTTATCCTTTTTTATGGCTGCATAGTATTCCATGGTGTATATGTGCCACATTTTCTTAATTCAGTCTGTCGCTGATGGACATTTGGGTTGATTCCCAGTCTTTGCTATTGTGAATAGTGCTGCAATAAACATACGTGTTCATGTGTCTTTATAGCAGCATGCTTTATAATGCTTTGGGTATGTCCCCAGTAATGGGATGACTGGGTCAAATGGTATTTCTAGTTCTAGATCCTTGAGGAATCACCACACTGTTTTCCACAATGGTTGAACTAGTTTACAGTCCCACCAACAGTGTAAAAGTGTTCCTATTTCTCCACAACCTCTCCAGCACCTGTTGTTTCCTGATTTTTTAATGATTGCCACTCAACTGGTGTGAGATGGTATCTCATTGTGGTTTTGATTTGCATTTCTCTGATGGCGAGTGATGATGAGCATTTTTTCATGTGTCTGTTGACTGTATGAATGTCTTCTTTTGAGAAGTGTGTATTCTTTAAAATAAATCATGACACTTTCAGATGGTGGACTATTATCAGCCCAAGCAAAGAATGAGGCAGATATTTCTGCACTGATATGGAAAGATTGCCTAGTGATATTGGTAACTAGAAAAATAAAGGTGCAGAACTTTGTCTATAGTGTGTGGCCGATGGGTAAACATGACCACTGGTTTCTCTTAGTGGAGAAGACCTCTTGAAAGATAGGCAAATGATTACTAATATTGATCCTTTCCCATAAAGACAGCAGATGCTGGGAGACCAGGCATAGGAGAAACATACTGCACACATCCTTGTACCTTTCAGATTTTGTACCATGTGATGTATTTCATATTTTAAAAAAGTAAAAATAAAAACTAGACTTTGAAGTATAGAGATACCTAGATAATCTTAGAAATGTCCCTCAATCTTTGGTTCCCCAGTTTCTTGACTTGTAAAATGGAGAATAAAATATGCATAATAGTAACAATTTATGTTTCTGTATATAAATTACAATTCACATCTGCCTCACATGAGAATCAACTTTGGTAATGCCCATAAAGTGCTTACGCAATGCAGGACAAATCATTTGTGCACAGTAATTGCTAACTATCATCATTATGGTTTCTTCTTGGAAGAGATAGAGAGTAGAAATTCTGTTGGTTTCAACGAATGGACCCCAGGTTCTGGCATTCTTTTTGGCCCCAGGAAGGCTTGCATACAATGAACCTCCTGCTGAAAGATCTTGGTTCTTTGTTTCAGCTGTCTTTGGGAAGTTCTTGCCTGGAACTTGCAAGAGACCATTTGCAAGGTGCCCACATGCTAAAACTGGAAACTGGGAGAGGATTCTTCAACTTGGACAGCATGATCCCTACTGGCATCTGGATGCCTTGTAGCCCATGACCCCTTCTGACCTTTGGAGATACCAAGACCTAGACTGATGGATTCGAATAGCTCTCAAAATCATTAGTTCAAGCCCCTTATTTGATGTACGGGGCAAGAGAGGTCCAAGAGTAGCCTAAGTTTGCGTAACAAATTTGTTAACAGCGCAAGTCTGGAACCTGTTTTTGAGTCCCAGCTCAGGTTTTTTCCTACATTTCCTAAGAATGCTGTCAGGTTAAACCCATCTCTTTAACCAATACTGAACTGTGTTTTATTGGAGTTTTTGCTTATTGATGCTTTGCAAACAGATATTGGGCATCTAGTGTGCATCAGGACAGTGAAGGAGGCTGGGGTGAAATGGGATGAAAGATGAGTTAGACCTCATCCCTTCTCTGAGGAATGAGCTATGGGGTGAGGGTAGAGGGTGGGGAGGGGAGTAAGGCCCATCTAAGGGGGAAGGACAAAGTACTGGGAATTCAGAGGAGGAAGAGTTCACATGAGGACAGGAGAATCAGAGGGTGCTGTATGTTCATCCATTGTCATTCATTCATTCATTCCAGGACATTCTCTGTAAGAGGGAAGGCTGTATATGTATTTCGACTACTCTCTGCCAGGTAAAATGGTTCAAGTTTTCACATAACATGATCTAATATAAAATAATAAAGAGGCAACTTAGCAGAGTGGGAAGATTATAAACTTGATTTTCAGACAAATCTAGGTTTAACTGCTCGTACCACCATCTTTTTAGCTTTGGGACTTGGGGAAAATTCAGTTAACTTCTCTGAGCTTGCTTCCTTATCTGTCAAATGGGGGTTAATTATCAAAGAATTATCCCGAGGGCTGCAAGGCATGATGTTTGTAAAACCGTTCCACATATGGCTTGGCACAGAGGAGCCTCTAAATAAAAATGCTGGCTTCCTTCCCTTCCTGTGTCCTTGAGAACTATTTTTTTTTAAGAGACAAATTATTGCCTATCAAAACTTTTAGAATTGGACTGTATTTTCTGAAAAGGGAACACTAATCTGGTACAATGCTCTTGAAACTTTGCTTACCTAATCTCTCAGGTTCAAAGAGTAGGATGGCCTCTTTCCCCTCCATTTTATCGAAGATATCCCATCGCTAGCTGGACTTAATCTGTAAGATTGCATCAAAGAAAACTCTGCTTTGGGAAATGTGATGGCCCTTCTCTTGGGAGTTGGGCTTCCGTTTTCTGTGCAGCCAGAAGGCCAAAGCTCCAGTGATGCCACAGAAGATCATGCCAGGTTGACCTTGGGCCCTGAAGGCCTGTCCTATGCAGGGTTCCCACCTAGGATGTTATCTGGGGCTGAGCTGTGTTCCTCAAAAAATATATTGAAGTTCCAATCTCAGGTACCTCAGGAGGTGACCTTATTTAGAAATAGTGTCATTGTGGGCCGGGTGCGGTGGCTCACGCCTGTAATCCCAGCACTTTGGGAGGCTGAGGCGGGTGAATCACGAGATCAGGAGATCGAGACCATCCTGGCTAACACGGTGAAACCCTGTCTCTACTAAAAATACAGAAAATTAACTGGGCGTGGTGGCGGGCACCTGTAGTCCCAGTTACTCGGGAGGCTGAGGCAGGAGAATGGCGTGAACCAGGGAGGTGGAGCTTGCAGTGAGTGGAGATTGCGCCACTGCACTCCAGCCCGGGCGACAGAGCGAGACTCCATCTCAAAAAACAAAAAAAAAAAAAAAAAAAAAAAAAAGGAAAAAAAAGAAATAGTGTCATTGTGGATGTATTAGTTAAGATGAGGTCATACTGGAGTAGGTGGGCCCTTAATTCAGTGTGACTGGGGTTTTTATAAAAAGGCCTGTGGAGACATAGCCACACAGGGAGCAGGGCATGAGACACAGAGGCAGAGACTAGAACACTGTAGCTAGAATCCAAGGAAGACCAGGGATAGCTGGCCACCACCAGAAGCTAGGAAGGGACAAAGAAGTATTCTCTCCAACAAGTTTCAGAGGGAACATGGTGCTGTGGACACCCTGATTTCAGACTTCTAGGACTGTGAGATAATACATTTCTCTTGTTTCAAATCCCCCAGTTTGTGGTGCTTTGTGATAGCAGCCCTAGAACTGAGTAGATATTTAATCTCCATTTTAAAAGTGAAGAAATTGAAGCTCCCAAACATCCTCATTTCTACAGCACCAAAGACCATAGAGGCAGAGAGTTTATCGAAGGAATGTGCAAATCAATGTCTGTGGCTCAGGGAAGGGGTGTGAATTGCACAAGGTCACATGGGTAGTTGGAGGCAGAGTCAGCTATAGGAACTGTGCCTGGATGCCCAGCTAGCTGTTTGCTCCATTAGGACAATAATAATAGCGACCATTTATTTTCCTGGTTAAGAGCCTGGGCTTTGGAGTCTAAGCCTTGGCTTCTGCACTTGTGGCTTTTTGTCTAGTCCAATAAAGAAGGCTTCAATAAATGTCAGCTGTTATTGTTGGTATTTTATTATTACTAAATTCTTATATATGAAGTGGCTTACATACATTACTTCATTTAATTCCCATGATAGCCCTTGGGACAACTATTATTATTATAGTTTTGCAAATGAGGAGTCTGAGGCTCAGAGAGTCTCAAAAATTGCCCGAATCATTCAGATGGCAATAATGGTAGGGGCAGCCTACGACACGCCATGCAGCTTTGAGTAGCCTTCAGGCCTTCTTTCCAGCTCTTTTTTTTTTTTTTTTTTTTTTTTTGTGACGGGGGTCTTGCTACGTTGCTCAGGCTGGAGTGCAGAGGCACAATATTGACTCACTGCAACCTCCACCTCCTGGATTCAAGCGATTCTCATGCCTCAGCTTCTGGAGTAGCTGGGATTACAGGCACGTGCCACCACGCCCAGCTAATTTTTTTGTATTTTTAGTGGAGATGGGGTTTTGCCATGTTGGCCAGGCTGGTCTCAAACTCCTGGCCTCAAGTAACCCACCTGGCTTGGCCTCCCACAGTGCTGGGATTGCGGGTGTGAACCACTGCACCTGGCCTTTCCAGTTCTTTTTAATATGTGCAGTGCAAAAGGATTTTTAGCCATGAAATATATAGAACTCCTATAAATCACTAAGAAAGACACAACCAGCCCCATGGAAAACTCGGCCAAGGGTGTTAAACATACAATTCACAGATATCCAATGAAAATGAAAAGATGGCCAAGCTCGGTGGCTCATGCCTGTAATCCCAGCACTTTGGGAGGCCGGGGCAGGAGGACAGCTTGAGCCTAGGAATCTGAGACCAGCCTGGACAATATACTGAGAACTTTTCTCTACAAAAAATTAAACAAAATCAAAAATTAGCTGAGCGTGGTGGTGTCATGTGCCGGTAGTCCCAGCCACTCAGGAGGCTTAGGTAGGAGGGTTGTTTGAGCCTGGGAAGCAGAGGCTCCAGTGAGCTGAGATTATGCCACTGCACTGCAGCCTGGGTAACAGAGAGAGATCCTGTCTGAAAAGAGAAAAGAAAAGAAAAAAAAAGAAAGAAAGAAAAGATGCTCAGCCTTATTAGTAATTGAAGAAATGCAAATTAAAACTATGATGAGATGCCATTTCATATCCCCAAGATAAAATTGGTAAACGTTTAAAAATCTGGTAACAAGTATTAACAAGAATATGGAGTCATAGGAATCCTCATACACTACTACAGGAGTTTAAATTGGTAAAATCACTTTGGAGAGAACTTTGGCAATAGCTAGTGCAATGGACCAAATGTCTGTGTCCCCATCCAAATTCATATGTTGAAATTGCATCCCCAATATGGTGGTATTTGGAGCCTTTGGGGGGTGATTAGGTCATGAGGGTAGAGCCTTCATGATTGGGATTAGCGTCCCTATAAAAGAAGCCAGAGACCTAGCTGACTCTCTTTCCATCATGTGAGGACACAGTGAGAAGCTGGCAATCTGTAACCTAGAAGACAGCCCTCACTAGAACCTGATCTTGCTGGCACCCTGACCTTGAACTTCCAGCCTCCAGAATGTGAGAAATAAATATTTGTTGTTTAAGCTACCCAATCTATGGTAAGTTGTTATAGCAGCCTTAACAAAGACAGCTAGTAAAGTTGAAGATGTATAGATCTTATAACCAGGGATTCCACTCTTAGGTACATTTCTCAGAGAAACCTTGTATACATGCATAGAGAAATATAGAAAAATGGCAGCCTTGTTTATAATAGAAAAATATTGGAAATAAGCTTTTTTTAAAAAAAATTTTTAGAGATGGGGGTCTCACTATGTTGTCCAGGCTGGACTTGAACTCCTGGGGTAAAGTGATCTTCCTGCCTTGGCCTCCTAAATAACTGGGACTCCATGTGCACACCACCATGTCTGATTTGAAAATAACCTATGAGAATGGCTAAAATAAATTGTAGTGTATTTCTATATTCATATAATACTATTCATCATTAGAATGAATGAAATTCAATTACATGTATCAATTGGGTAAGTCTCGAAAACTATGTTGAGTGAAGGAAGCAAGTCATTAGGAGAATCAATGCAATTTGCAAAAGTTTAAAAACCCACAAAAGCAGTATTACTGTTTTATAAATACATATGTTATAGAAATATAAAAATATGAAAGAGAATGATATAAACGTCAGGACAGTGGTTTCCTCTGGGATGCACAGAAGGCAATGAGATTAGGGAGGACGACATCAAGTATATCTGTAATATTTTAATCCTTAATACAAGTGAGAGATATGCAGATGCTTATACTGTTGTTGACACTTTTTATATGCCTGAAATCATAATAATAATGTGCTTGCATATCATTTCCATATACTTTAAAAATAGAGGAGATAAAGCTTCTCTACAGTCAGAAAAATTTGTACTTCTCTAAAGAACCTCTGAGAGACATAATAAAAGAAAGAAATGCAGGCAGCAGTCCAGTGTTTTCAGTATTAATTGGAATTTGGATGTTAATTTGGGTGCAGAGGAAGCCACTAAAAGGTTGTGGTTGAGGAATGATCTCATTTTTGGCTTGCAAGGCGTTTGAAACATGCCTCTGTTTCTCTTAGTCATCCTCATCTGACTGTCCAGGCTCCCAAGTTTTTCTTCTAGTAACTTCACACTTTTGGTAAGTTCCTAGTTATACCGCTCACACCTCCGTGCAGTTGCTCATGGCTCCCTGTGCTTAGCACTTATTTATTTCTAGCTGATCCACACTCTCCTTTCCAGAGCCAGCTAAGGCAATGCTATCTCTTACCAAGTTTATCTTGTTTCCCTCAGGATGGGTTAAGTTCCCCTCTGAACTCCCAGAGCTCCCTTTAGTATTGATGGCACAATCTTATTTCATCTTTGTCTTTCTGGCTCCCAGTGAAATGCTGGAGTCAGCATAAGTGCTCAGGAAATGAAAGTGTTGTTAGAGCAAGAAAGTGTAAATGGAGCATTTGTTCAAGTCCCTTCTAGAACTACTGACTTCTAATAATGGCTCACATGGTCATAAAATAACATCACAGTGGGAATTAGATCCTATAATCCTTTATAAAGCTTGGGTAAAAACCTTGGCAAAGAAAACTCTGAAAAAGGGGTAGGATTGGGTGATGGGGTGGGTGTGAGGTTTGGAGGGAGAACACAGAGATGGGTCCAGACTTAAGAAGCTTCTTGATAGCCACTTAGCAAGGTGGAGTCTGCATAGAAAAGAACCCAAGTCTCTTCATTCCTGGCCAGGGCTCTTTCTTTTGTTCTACTTTCTGCGGCTTGAGAAAACAGCTGCTCTGTATCATCTTATTAAAATCTCTTCCAGTACTTAAAACAGGAAATGACTCTCCAGTTCTTGTGTAGTGAAACTGGGTCAACTATAACAGGTGGCTTGGAAGAACCTATGATAAGAGGCACTAGAGAACAGACAAGCCTCAGGAAAGCAATATTAAACTTGAGCGGGGTCTCAGAAAGGTCTTTGTAGTTGAATCAAGTTAAAACAAGTTTGGTTCCAAGGGTCTGGTGACTCTTCTAAACATACTCACACATCTGGATATTGAACTGAATTGCAATAGAAATCCATCATTGGGGATCATCTAGGGACAAACTTTTGTGCAAAAAAAAAAAATAAATGATTGAATGATGAATTATCATATAGATGATGTTGACCAGCTGTTCATCATTAAAATACAGAATAAGACAGAGGCCATAAGCAAGATAAGGCTTCCATGGCATTAGAAGAAATGTGGATGGATATGCTAATTATCTTTGAATCTCAGGGCCAACCTAGGGCCTGGAACATGGTAGGTTTGCACCAGTATTTTCTGACTGAATGGGTGAGCGCTGGAGAAAATGCATGACTGGAAACAGCTTCACCAGTCACCTCTTGTATTAATACATCTGGTTTGGAAGAGAGTTGGTGGCAAAATAAAAA
Organism: Theropithecus gelada; assembly: GCF_003255815.1. Classification (NCBI taxonomy): domain Eukaryota; kingdom Metazoa; phylum Chordata; class Mammalia; order Primates; family Cercopithecidae; genus Theropithecus; species Theropithecus gelada. The sequence goes on from NC_037668.1 coordinate 83,278,806, forward strand.
ACAAGACTTCCTACAAGAGCTTTTACCATGAGGCTAACCAGAAACACCAAATCCATGTCATCAGTGGGATTAAAACCAAGGGAAGGCTGGGCAGGGTTCTTAATGGTTGAGAAAGAGGAGTTTCTGGGTTATGATAGTGGCTTTCCAGTAGTGCTTGATTTAACCACCCCCTCTCTCATCAAAATACTCCCAAATGCAGAATAAGACATAAAGTTGCGACAGCCTGGAAGGAATGACTTTTCATGAATAATTTGGAGGTCTCTGGAAGGGATTTTGTCTTGCCACAGCGTTGATGGAATGGGATTGAGAAATAACCAACACTGACCTCAAAAGTAGAACCACAGCATCGGACTGGAACATCTACGCACATACCAGAATGCCTTGCCACCCATTGCCTGGGAACAGCACTCTAGAGCAGGCGGGTTCACTTTCAACTGTTCCTACTGTCCATCTGTGCCTCTCTTTCTGCATCCATTTGCTATTACTCCCAATCACGCGCCATCCTGGGATGCAAAATTGGCAGTGAGAGAGGCACAGGGGGAAAAGCTGGAGAAACATAGTATTCTGGGGAAGAATGCTTAATTGGGTTTAGACATTTGAAATTTTACAAATTTTTCTCTTTGCATATTTTCATATACTATTGCAAATACTAATATTATTTAATGTTAATATCTAACTACAGAACAAAGGGGATGGATATCTGAGTATAATACTGTTGGCTAATGTCCTTATAGCACTCTAGAATTTAAGAATAATTCCACAGACTATTTCAGTCCTCCACCCCACCTTTGCCACCATCATTTCCACTACCAACAAACCCATGTTTATTGAGCACTTATTCCCAAGGCTTCTCTGCAGCAAAGGAGAGATGTGGGCCCCTTTCACATCTTATGATTTGTGGTGATGTATCAAAAAGTGAACAAGTGTCATTAAAACATGGTGACAAAATATCATCTACTTTAAATGGTGACAGGTAACAAATTAGCACTTTAACACTAAAACCACATTCTGTTAACTTGTGTTTTTCAGCATGCAAAAAGTATAACAATTGAAGTAATTTTGGCTAATGTAAAATGTTAGGTTTTTTGGTGTAAAATAATACGATTTAAAATTTCAAATCAAACAGTACTATAGCAGTTAAACCAAAATGAAATAAATAGATTATGAGTGAGGCATAGTGATAGTGGTACAACTGTACTCTTTAACAGTAATTAGCAGGTTTATAAGATATTTTCTCAAGATGTAGTACAGATGATATATATAGGTAATCTGACATAAATTTAAGAAATATGGTAAATAATTTCTGCTGCCCTGTCGATGTATTTCTTTGGCTATATGTCACTCCCAGGGCAGAAAGTTCTTCAGATGAGCATTAACTAGCTCTGTGGTTTTCTAATAATGCACCAGTCTCTTTGGCTTTCTGCTTTCCATCAGTGCAATGGAAGGCTGAGTGTTGGACATCCACATTCATCATCTCAGTACTCTCCAGGGTCATTTCCTTAATTTGGCTGACCAGGCTAGTGACTCTCTATATCTTTATCTGCAAATATGACAGATTGGACTGGCTAAACTGTGGTGCTCTACCAATTCAGAGCCTATGAACTCATTTCATAGAAAATATGTAATTGAATTGAAGATACGGTCATCTCATGCTGCTGCTGTAACTGCTGCTACTACCACTACCGCTGCTACCACACTTATGCATGCCCAAGTGAGACTAAGCTGTTTAGCCCAGGAGGGTACCTCAACCTCATTGAGGGCAGTGTACCTAGCAATAAGTAGCACTCTGAGGGCTCATCTTACAGCCTCCAAACCGCACTCATAACCTCATGCCTCACCCTATCAAAACCACTAGGAAATAGCTTCTCTGGCATTGGATGCAAAAATTGTGGAATTTCCTCTCCCAAGAATTGTTAGGCAGTTCAATGATTTTGCTAAAGAGGTGCCCACAAAGACTTTGAAAGAGAAGGAAGGTTGTCTTCTGAGGATTTTACTGTAAATCAAAACATGTTGGACGCAAATATGCAAGAACCACCCTCTGAAAAGTAGACTAATTTTAAGACCAGAAGGCCATCAGCATATCTAAAAAAGAATGTACTAGTTGAAAAAGGGTTGGCAAGTCAAAGGACAGAAATGAACATGAATTACTGAGGCAGCACTCCCTCAAGCTTGGCTCAAGATAGAGGCATTCCAGATCTAGAAAACCAAGAGGTCATTGTGCTACCCGACCCTGGGAAACAACAGCTCCCATTTACTGAGCATGGATTCTTTGACAGGACAGTGTGAAGTGCCTGTCTTACAATATCCCATTTAATATTCAAAACAGCCCTGGGGGTAGGTATCACTACCGCTATTTTATAGATAAGTAAACTGAACTGAGGATCAGGAAGGACACAGCTTCTTATGGTCACACAACTGACGATGCTGGAGCCTGAATCAGACTCAGGCTGTGTGACTCCCAAGGCTCTGATCTGACCGCTGTGTGCCTTGCTGGGCAGTCTCCAAAGGAGATAGACCCGGATGAAGGAGATATCTCCTTCAGGCCAGTCTCTGAGGGAGATAGACCCAGATGCTTCTTTGTAGAGAGCAGGAGCTATGGACCCAAATTCATATATTGAAGCCCTAACTCCCAGTGTGATGGGGACTTTGGGAGATGAATAGGTTTAGATGAGGTCATGACAGTGGGACTCATGATGAGACAGTGTCCTTATAAGAAGAACCATCAGAGATTCCCCACTCATACCTGTCTCTCTTTCTCTGCCTCGTGAGGACACAGTGAGAAGGCAGTTGCCTGCATGCCAGGAAGAGAACCCTCATCGGGGAACCACATCAGCCAGAACCTGGATCTTTGACTTCTCAGCCTCTAGAACTGTTGGAAATAAATTTCTGTTGTTTAAGGGCTCTGCCTGTGAAATTTCATTATGGCAGTGTGAGCAGACTACGACAGTAGGAATCAAACGGATCAAGGGCAGGACTGTCTGGTCTTTAGGGGCTATTTCTCTAGAGGGAAGACTGATGACAGTGAGCATTTGAGTTCTACAACTGCTGCTCTCTGTGGTTCCAAACCTCTGCTCATCAAACATCATTCAGGAGGTCGGCCAGAGTGGGAGCATAGGGGTTTCAGGTTCCCTCAGGAGTTCCATTTCCATTGTCAGTATATTTAAGGGCATCAAGGTGTACACATCATGGGCTTGGTTAGCCTAGGTCCTTCTCCACATATTGGTACATTCACCCCAGAAGTGGAAGTCCCTGTGTGCAGCCTTCTGAACTGGTCATCCTGTCTTCCCTGTTAGTGTCCTGACTGCTTTTAAAAAGTGGGAGGGGCCCGCTTGCCCTCCACTCTGTTCTGCAGCTACTCAACTGCCCTCCTCCCATCCGCCATGGCCCTGCTGCACTCAGGTTGCATCCCCTCCTGGATCACCACTGCCTTCCAACTGGGCCTTGCCATGGCAGCCTCCAACAGGACTAGCTCCTGGTGGGCCCATGTGGAGATGGGACGTCTGGATCCTATCTTGGGAGTCACTAAAGCCTTTAAGAGGGACACTGATGGCAAAAAGGTGAATCTGGGAGTTGGTGCCAACCAGGACAATACCTGAAAGCTTTATCTGCTGTCTAACATCTGCAAGGCAGAGGCCCAGACTGCCACAAAATATCTGGACAGGGAATACCTGCTCATTGGGGTACTGGTTGAATTTTGCAAGACATCTGCAGGAGTAGCCCTGGGTAAGAACAATGAAGTGTTGAAAAGTGACTGGTTTGTCACTGTGCAGGCTATTTCTGGAACTGGGGCCTTAAGGATCAGAGCTAGTTTTCTATAAAGAGTTTTAAAGTTCAGCTGAGATGTCTTTGTGCCCGAACTATCCTAGGGAAATCACATACTTCAGGGATGCTGGCACACAGCTACAAGTTTATCAGTACTATGACCCCAAGACTTGTGGTTCTGACTTCACAGGCACTATGGAGGACATTTCAAAAATACCAGCACAAAGTGTTCTTCTCCTGCATGCCTGGGCCCATAATCCCATGGAAGTGGACCCTTGTCCAGAGCAGTGGAAGGAAATAGCAATGGGATGAAGAAAAAGAATCTCTGCATTCTTTGACACGGCCTATCAAGGCTCTGCCAGAGGTGATGGTAACAAGGATGCCGGGGCTGTGTGCCATTTCATCAAACAGGGCATTAACATTTGTCTCTGCCAATCATATGCCAAAACACGGGCTTACGGTGAGCATGTGGGAGACTTTACTATGATCTGCAAAGATGTGAATGAAGCCAAAAGTGTGGAGTCACAGTTGAAAATCTTGTTTCATCCCATGTATTGTAACTTTCCTCTCAATGAGGCCTGGATTGCCTCTACCATTCTGAAAACTCCAGATTTATAAAAACAGTGGTTGCAAGAAGTGAAAATATGGCCGACTGCATCTTAGCATGTGGACTCAGCTGGTTTTCAACCTCAAGAAGAGTGACTTCTCCCACAATCCTCCTGTCAAGAAGGAGGATTCCTCCCACAACTGGCAACACATCACTGACCAAGTTGGCAAGTTTTGTTTCACAGGGCTAAAGCCTGAACAGATGGAGTGGCTGACCAAGGAATTCTCCATCTAGATGACAAAGGATGGCCACATCTCTTTGGCAGGGGTCACTTCTGGCAACATGGGCTACCTTGCCCATGCTATTTACCAGGTCACCAAGTAATGTCCCTGGTGTGAGGGAACAGAGACAACTTTTCTGTTTTCAGCCTCTGCTCTTATGAGCTTTGCACAGAGGATGAGGTGGATGGTGGTAAATGGATCATTTCTTTCAACCACAATGTATAACTCTCAGTGACTGTGATTCTCAGAAAATAAGATGTGGTGACACAGGGCAGAGGCACCCATGACTGGCATCTGGAACTTTGTGGCTCTAAGCCAAACTCTTCCCCAACCTTTTATGGCCAAGTTTTCTGAAAGAGTTTACATGTGCAAGAAAGTCATAGCACCAAAAAAACCTTGTCAATCATGCCCTTGCAATATTTCAGAAGATTTAACTGAAGTGTCGTATGGTGTCAGGGGTTCCTTAGGAGAAATGGCACTCATTAGAGGCTTTGAGAGAAGACCTAGTTCTGGCATTAATAGCCTCATGTTTGCCCTCCCATGATGAAACAACCTTATCAATACACTGTATTGCAGAAACTGTGTTTTATGAAAATGAATGAGCCACTGCAGCAAGGAAAATAAAAGATGCTGTTTCCTGTCTTATTGAAGTAAAAGAGAAGGCTCTGTCTTCTCTCTTGTTATTGCTGTTCTTTTCCTTATGCACACATATTTTTATCTAACCTAGATGTTCATCTCATTCTACTGCTTGTTTGACCATAACCTCATTTCTATTGGGATTTATTTAAGAACAAAGAACATAATTTTCTGCTCATACCATACTCTCAGCTTTCTTGGCAAATAATAGTGGAGAGTAGAGTAGCACTTTATCTCCGCATCTTTTTCATCGATTGTGTAATTGTCTCCTGTTGGGTTGTTGCCTCTACCCAGTTAGACTTCCAATCTTCATTGAATGTGGTTGTACAGTCACTATCTCACACCATGAGTCAGGCGGTGCAGGATAGTGCCAGGCAAGAGGATATTCCGGGCTTCGTGAGCTGCCCGCTGGACTCAGGCTTCACCCTTTGGAAAGACAGCCACCATCTGCTCTAATCATATAGACTTATTGCAGTTTAGTTTCTCTGTTAGAATAAAATTACTGTAGAACCCCCACCCCTCCCAAACTAGGAGAACCCTGCTGTACTCACTCTTTAGTTACCATTCCTGTGCTCTCTAGACTTCTGTAGCTATGCCTCCAAGGCAGATGACACTCCAGTCAGTGATGATGGGGCTGGCAATGATGATAAAAGGTAATTTTTATTGAGTCTTTTGTATGTGGCAATTCAATTCATTTTAAACAAAGCTAATACTAACAAGCCTGGAGACCACAGGAAGGGTCTGCAGAATATGATGTGCAATCACCTAAATTTTGAAGAATGGATAAGATGTTTACCTTATAGAAAAAGGGAGGGAAAAAATCCAGGCATAGAGAAGAGTCTAGACAAATTTTGGAGGTTGGATCTGGCAAAGTATATTCTGGGAACTCAGTTTGGCATACATGGCTGAGGCAAATGGATTACCAGCTTTGATGACAGGAGGGAATAGACAATTGCTTTTCTTGGGAAGGTAATGGATGAGGTGCTCATGGAGACAGCCAGTAAGGTGCAGGGTGTGGCAGAAGCATTATTTTCCCATATTATTCAGTACTGCCAGATGCTTTCTGAGCACCTACCCTCCTGCTGATGTTGTTGTGGCTTGATTCTCTTGTGGGACCAGGCAATGGATGAGCTAAGTGTAACTGTGCTTCAATTAAACCAAGAAAACCTATTCTGGACACTGGGTTAAAGTGAATCCTGTGCTGTTCAAATTACAGGAAAAGACGAGATGATGTGGTGTGAAAAGGGGAAAGGTGAGAGAAGTAAGACTGATTGAGTGTCAGTATGAGCTGAACCCCATGATAGACACATCATCCACAGAGTGTCATTTGATTTTAAGAGCCCCAGTAGGTTTGCACTAGTATTTGTAGATGAGAAGGTTCAGAGAATTTCCGCCCAAGGGAGGAAGTAGTGGCAACTGGATTTGAACCTAAGTTTGTGTCACCCAATTGTCTCCAGCTATCTGACTCTTTAGGAGGTCTTAGTTGACGTTCCTCTTTGGTAAACAATGTGCTGTGTGGATGCAAGTGAGTTATTTACACTCTCAAAGCCTCAGTTTCTAGACCTATACATCTGTCTCCTTAGAGGTTCGCTTTTATTCTTCTCCTTAGACTCTTATAGAAATCAAATTTTCCTGACCCGTGACAATCCTTCAAAAGTATGAAAATAGTATGCTTTCTCTGAATTTTCTCATTTTCAGGCTAAAAATTCTTGCTTCTTTCAATTGCTTTTCCTCCTTGCTATTTGATTCTTTGCAGTTAATATATGGTTGCCCCCAAAGCTAATGCTATCTTAGGTTGTACTAAAAGAAGCATAGTGCCTGAATTGAAGAAGAGGAATATTCTCCTCAGGTCAGAGTACCTCTGAATCAAGGATTCAGCTCTGAGGCCATGAAGCATGAGGGAGCCGGATGAATGAGTATGCATTTGAGAAGAATCTTCCATGGAACTGGTCTTGTTGACAAGGAAAGTGGAAATAAAATGGACCTTTCTTTATTCCTTTAATGCCAACACGGGAAGCTTTCTTCAGAGTCCCCCTTAAGACTATGTTCTGAGGGTGTGGTGGCTCACACCTATGATCCCAGCACTTTGGGAGGCTGAGGCAGGTGGATCTCTTGAACTCAGGAGTTTGAGACCAGCCTGGGCAACATGGCAAAACCCCATCTCTACAAAAAATACAAAAATTAGCCTGGTGTGGTGGCATGCATCTGTAATCCCAGCTACTTGGGAGGCTGAGGTGGGAGGATAGCTTGAGCCCAGGAGGTGGAGGTTGCAGTGAGCAAAATTACACCACTGCACTCTAACCTGGGTGACAGAGTCAGACCCTGTCCCCCACTCCCCCCAATAAAAAAAAAGACTGTGTTCTGACAGGGCACATGAAATCTCACATTGAGATTCTGAGCAACTTCAAGGCTGTAAAGGAATACAGCTAAGGGGCTGGGGGACTAAGTGGAGAGGGTCTAAATCCTGACTCATGATGCAGAGCTTTGCATGAGCTTTTGTTCAATTTTTGGCGGCAGGTCTTTTAGCTGGACAACACGTTGATCAAGGCATAGCAAATGACAAGTAGGGGTGTGAACCCATTTCTATCATTGGTTGGCCATGATCTTGTGCAAATCCTTTTCCTTCTCTGTGCCTCTGTCTCTTCATTTGCCAAATGAAAGCATTGGATTAGAATCTGCAAAGGCCAATTGGTTTCATTATATCAACATGTCAATGACTTGGAACATTATGTTGAGAAGCATGAGACTATATCTGGGCTCTACAGTAAAGAGCTTTGTGAGGGATTAACAATATTAGTCAGGACAGCAAGTGATGTAGTTTGGATATTTGCCTCTGCCCAAATCCCGTATTGAATTGTAATCCCCAATGCTGGAGGTGGGGCCTGGTAGGAGGTTTTTGGATCATGGGGGTGGATCCCTTGTGGCTTGGTGCTGTCTTTTGTCATAGTGAGTTCTCATGAGACCTTGTCATATAAAAGTGTTTGGCACATCCCTCCCCCGATCCCATTCTCTCTCTTTTGCTCCTGTTTTCGCCATGTGACAGGCCTGCTCCCCCTTTACCTTCCACCATGATTGTAAGTTTCCTAAGGCCTCCCTAGAAACTAAGCAGATGCCAGCAACATGTTTCCTGTAAAGCCTGCAGAACTGTGAGCCAATTAAACTTCTTTTCTCTAAGGGTTTCATGTTTCTGCGTTTCAAAAGTTTTTGGTGTTGGATTTGTTGGATAGGTGAATTTTGAAATTTTTAGTTGAAATAAAATGAAAAGTGATAGGATTGTGGGTATAATAGTAATAGATCATGTGGATGTGTCTAGTTGGGGCATTTCATTGGAAGGATCATAACTTTCAGTCTTTAACTTAAAAGGTTAATGCTAGTCAGCTCTACAGTGATATTATAATATAGATGCTGCTCAATTTTCAAAGAGTTTTAGGGGTACCAGTTCAAGAACAGTGGGTATGAAGCTGTGATTAGATCTGCAGATTTCTGGGGATTGACCGTGGTAAAGACCTGGCCTTGTAGATGTCAAGGTTGCCTGGTTTAAAAGTCCTGAGATAGCATCTGGCTTTAGGTCTCATGATGGTACAGCTCATGAATATAGAACATCTTCTGATGCAATTGATGCAAATTGATATTTCTATGGAGAGGACTACTTGATTATCAACTTCAAGTAGCCATAGTTCTCCTGGTTTTAAGTCTGTTGTAGGAATTACGTAGGAATCAAACTTTAGGTCTTCATAATCTGTGCATTCATAGCTTTGGTATCATTGGTGTCCTATAGTTTTGATGGGAAGGGAGGGGTTATAATTTCATCTATTATATATAATATACATAATGATGAAAGAGCAATTAAAATTAAGATAATAGCAGGTAAAATAGTTCATACCATTGTGTTTGTGTGAGTTTAGTTGTTAATATCAGGGAGATAATGTAAAGTACTAATGAACTCATTAAAAAAACCATTAGGGTGTGGTCACGAAAGTGAAGGAGTTCTGTGATAGGTGACGTAGCATCTTGGAAGCCTAATTTAAATGGATATGCCCTGAAGATAGAAAGGGTTCTAACCTATAAATTAACTTTGGCAAAGTTATGTAATTATTTTACTATAATAACTCTTAGCTGAGAAAGTCATCGTAGTTACGAAGTTGTCTTGAACCCAGTTTTGGGAGGTTCAATTTCTTCCTTTCTCTTATAGGCTTTCATATAAGCAGGTTCTTCAAATGTGAGTTACGGTGGCAAGTAGCTGTAAAGTCATTCTAGGTTTGTGGTTGATAGTTCAACTGCTGAAACGTCTCGTTTTGAAGCAAAGGCTTTTCAGATTATGAAGATTATTAAGCTTGGCCTCCCAGCTAACTTTGGTAGACAAGTCCTGGAGTGGTTTATGATTGGCTAGGTTTGGCTATGTTGGGCCTTGCCCATATGCAAGCCAATCACTGTGGCCAGGAGAGAATATTTTGATTGGTTAGACTCAGGTCACATGCCCTCAATCTTGTGGCTAAGTGGGTAAAGGACTGACTAACAGCCCCACTTAGATTTCATAGAATGGAGCAGTGCATTCTTTCTCTTAAAAGAAAACCAAGGAGCTATGCATGCTCAGCAGAAGGAGTTTGGGAAAGCCTTTTGGGCAGAAACAAAACTGTAGATACATACTAACTCCAGCTACATGAGTGGGTAGAGGCAATTTGGCATCACACAGCTCACACATTTGTCATCACAGAATTAGATTCAGGCCCTGACAACCCTTAAATTCTATTCTTATGAGTAAATAGCTCAGAACAAATGGCACTGCACTGAAATTCAAGAGGCCCACAATTGTCCATTCATTTTGAGTAATATGAATCAAATGAATGGCAAGGTTGGCTGTTATTCTTCTTTGCTCTTGGCCTCAGTTTACTCATGAAGGGGTTGATCTTGTCACCAGATGCTCTCTCGATGTTCCTCTCTGACATCCCCACCCCCTCCAGTGCCCTAGAATTTCACCCCAACAGGCCCTGAGCCAAGCCTACATAGTGCCAGCAGGACTCAGCACTCTTTGCCTACCTGGGGATACTGTCTCTGAGCTGGCTTGTTGCCTTAGACCTGATAACTAGGGTGCCTGGGGTGAGGTCTCTGAACTCCAGCCTGCTCCTATCCTTGCCATGTTGGCCCCATCTCTTGGTTGGATAACAAACTTGTTTTTCTCCATCTTCACCAAAAGAACAATTAATCCCAAAGATTGGAACTGATAGCATGCTTTTATAACTCACTGAATCTGGTGCTAATGAAGCTCTGACGCTTCTTCATGTAGCTTTAAGGGGAACCACTTGGAATGCCCACCCCAAAGAGGAAGCACATCTGTAAATAGTACAGAGAAAAGGAATCTGAGTTCCAGTCCTGTCCAGGCTGATTTCTTTGTTTCAAGCCCTGCTCTCTCCTTCATCCCATGTAAAAGCATTGTTTGATCAGATTTTTTTCACCATTGCAACCATTCCCCAGTTGCCACTGGGTGATTTACTGAGTGACATCTGTACCCTGGCCTCCTCATTCCTCTGAAGAATACGCTTTTGATGAGTGAACAACAATTGTAGCTTGTTTTCTCTAGTCCCATGGGACTTGGGGTTATTTGAGTTTAGAGGTACACAAAGACTTTATAAACACTGGGGATTTATAGCCACGATTGGCTGTGATTGCTTTGTTAGCTCATAGCACGTGCTGGGTGTGAGGGCCTGATTCGGGGTTGGGCTGAGGAGCCCGAGCTGCGTCTGCCTCAGACACCTGTAGAAGATGAAGTTCAGCAGGAGAGAGGCAGTTACTCATCCTCCTGGCTCCGCATCCAATGACTTCACCACCAGAAAATCAGCCTTAAGGCCCTTGCCAAGGAGCAGGGCAGGAGAGCAATCAATATTTCAGTCATTGCCGACACTGCCAGCAAAAACAGAAAGGGAAGCGAGGGACGTGGACATTTTCTGAGCGCCTAACTCAGGATCTTGTTTCAATTTCACAATGTCCTAGTGAAGCCACTAATATCCTGCTTCTGTCTAAGAGAAGGAAACAGGCCCTATTGTGCAGGAGTGAAGCGCTTCTGTGAAGACACGCATGTGGATTAGTGCTGAGCTCTATCTCTGGTCCTCTCCCAGGGCTGCACCTAGAACTCAGAGGGCAGGTGACAAGTCACTGGGCTGAAAAGAAGAGGCTATGCAGTATGTCCAGCGAGCCTGGCACCGCTGGCCCTGCTGGCCCTGGAACCCACTGCTCCAATTCTTGGATTCTGGCTATTAGCCCGTAAACTGGAGCAATTAGGGATCCTGAGGATCTGGTGGGGTGGGAAGGCAGGGAGACAAAAGACAAAGGGAGCTGGCAGAGGAGGCATGCCAGGATGCCTAGTGCCCCCCGCCCACTATGGGAACACAGGGCTCATTTCTGGAGCAAACTCAGAGAGGCTTGCTCTTTCTTCTTCACACCAATAGGAGGCAGCAGAGAGCAGTAAGCATCTAGTCTTAGTTCCCCAGAAAAGCCCACTTTTGTTCCATTTCTTCAGTTTGTGATTTGGGCAAAGTCATTCACTTTTCTGGGCCTAAGTTTCTTCATCTAACTGGGGATAGTAAGCCCTTCACAAGGCTTTTGAGGCAATAATTAATCCCAAAGATTTGAACTGATAGCATGCTTTTATACACTGCACCTGGTGTTAATGAAGCCCTGGTCCCTTCCTCATGTAGCTTTAAGGTGAACTACTCGGAAGGCCCACCCAAAAGAAGAAGCACATTTGCAAATAGTATAAGGAAAAGGCATCTTCTGGGCTTTAGCCCTGCCCAGACAGTCTAGGCAGAGATCATGGATTTAAATCACTTTATACATCAAATACAGGCCCTCTTAAAATTTAAAGCTTCTCAGGTCTGTTGTCTTGTACATAAATTTCCTTTAAATTCTTTCTAGAAGTAAGGAGACTATGAAAGATCAAATACAAATAAAAATAAAGGGATGATTGTTGTAAAAATTTACCTGATAGTTGTTCTGAGACAACACTTTTTTTTTTTTAATCTTGGAATTATCAAAAACTTCTTGGAACCATAATTGGAAAGAGAGTGACATTCATTCACATGAGAAATGCCTAATGATCGTCTCTACGTGCAAAAACACTTCGGACACAAAAAGCTCCTGCCCTCATTGAGCTTCCATTTAAGTGGGAGAGGTAGGCCTTGACTGTTTGAATTTAAGCACGTGTGCATGGGTGTACCATTAAGTTTGGAGATTCTAGCAGGGGAGCGCAGCTACTTGTATGTCCTTGACCAAAGGCTGGTCCTCCTCTACTGGAGATGGTCGTTCTCTTTGAGTGTGCAGCTTTGGGAGGGACTCACATGGAGCGGTGAGGGAGGATGGGGACACCCGCCTAGCCAGCCAGGTCAACCAAATCAACCCTGGCAATCAATGGTTGATTGGGGTGACAGATGTCACAGCCAGATCACCCTCACATCCGAGTGTACCCTTAAGTTATTTAATTTTAATAAGTGTTAATAAGAAAGACTGACCACCCCAGAATTGGAGAGTCAAAGAAAGTGATGTTCAAGCTGAAATATGAAAGATGAATAGGTGTCGGTGCAGTGGAAGAGAAAAAGCCATTCCAGGCAGTGGGAATAGCAGGTACAGAGGCTACAAGGTGGGACAGTAATAAGGAAGGGCGTGTGCTGAAATGCCAAGAGTACACCTTGCCTAGACACAGACATTGAATAGTCATGACTTTTCTACCTAAATGAGGAAAAATGACCACAGAAATATTGAATAGATTGAAAGTATAGAATTTTATTTTTAAATATTCATTGCCAATCAAAATCAATATCGTCAACTTTAGGATCATAAAAATGTATTTAGTGTAATTTTCTATGCTCATATGATAATATTTGGCATAAGGATAATGAGTTAGTGGAAACAAATTAATTTTCAAGAACAATTATTTAAGGACTGTACTCTTAAAACTGAGTTTTCCTCTTGAATTTTCCATTCTGCCTGTCCTGACCATGATCTCATCGGTGGCACTGATTTGCCTTGTGACCTGGTTCCAGTGTATTTTTCTATATTTGTTTCTTGTCACTCTCTCCTTTCACTCTCTCTGTTCTGCACAATTAGGCCCCTGTGTGTTTTCCCCAGGCCCTCACCTCCCAGCTCTCATACCTACACCCTGACCCTTCTCCTAGCTCACTTGTCTGTCTCTCTCCTACCTCCTGAATATGATCCCAGCCATCCTGCAGGCCCAAGAAAAACGCTACCTCCTCCTTCCTGGAACCCAGCATCGTGTTCCCCAAGCACACTCCCTGTGGCCACTTACGACAAGGAGCACATGCCCTGTCTCACATCACGGTCATCTCTGTCTGTGCCTGTCTCTCATTAGACTGTGAGTCCCTTCAGGCCACAAACCACATTCACTTGAATCTTTGTGCCCCTTTCAAGACTCAGTACAGTGTGGCTCCCGCTATGATGCATGCCACATCTAGCAGGTGCTTAATCCCAATTTATACCTCCCAGACCAGCTGGGAGGGGCAAATGGGGGCAGCAAAAAGCGCAACTTGCAGGTGAGAAGGAACAGAGGCCCAGGCAAGGGATGGACTGGCATCGGAGAGTGCGTGGAGCCCCCTAAAGATATCCAGGGATATGGGGGAGGGCCCTTGACAAGTGGTTGGGAATCTGATAACAGGCAGTTAGAAGCCATCAAGTCAGCAGTGTAACCATTAGTCATACCTCAGGTGAGCCCACAATTGGTGAGACTCAGAGGATATTTGGGTTACATTTGTGTAATAAACTACGCACAAAGAAAAGCTTGGACAGTAAATATCGAGGCATTAATGACTATCTCTGGGTGGATGGATTAGTGATTTTATTTTCTTCCTTTTGGTTTCTCTGTATTTTCTGATTTTCCTGAAAGGAACATGTGTTGCTCTTATAATAAGAAAAAAAAAACAATAAAAGTTGTTTTTAAAAAATCAAATTACAGTACACATTTTGCCTGGGGACACGCTTAGGAGAACAGGCATTTTAAACTAAGTGGTCGCCAAAGTACAAAATGTTACAGTCGATCCACACAGATGATTCTCTTCTCTCCCTCCCCATGGCCAGGAATTGGGCAAGCAGATCATATGGGAATTTACTTGTGAATGTGGATAAGCCCCCTGTAGCGTGCTTGCACAGATGGCCATACCACGGATGAAGCAGTAATTAGCCAGGTAAACTTGCTTTCTGCACAGTTTTACCAGCATCTACCTCTCCAGCTCCTTCCAGGAGGAGTCGCTGTGGCTCCCCTCTCCCTGGATTGGCCCCACTCATTTCCTGAGTCTTGCCTGGCCAGGATAGGGCACACACGGTGGGCAGGAGGCCAGTATATGTGGCATGGTCCCAGGGCTTGATGTGGAGCAGTAAGGCCAGGGTAGCCAAATGCTCGGGAAGTCTCTGTTTTTAACCATCACCTCCATCACATCATCTGTCATTCGTGGTTTGTCATATTTATTTCTCCATTTCCTATTGGAGCTTAAGCCCTACCTTGAATCCCAGTTTGTTTGGCAAGAGTCCTGACAGCCTGCCAAGCTCCTGAAACCCTGTTCATGCTGGAGCATCGTCCTGGTACCCTCTGACCACTGGGGACGGTCCTAAGGTAAATGACCACATCATCTGGGAGTTGGTGCTACCACCTGTTTGACTCAAGTGTCTCTTGCACCCAGATTCTGATGACTGTCCTTGAACCTCTAGATTGTGATACTGACACACTGACACCCCAGCCAGACTGACATCCGCTAGATTCTCATTTGATTTTGCCACACCACAGGGTCGGGCCTAGTGGAAAGGACACTCTTTGTCTTGGCCCAGAAAGTCTTATGTCACCTGCTTCCTGCTTGTCCACGAGCTCAGCTGGCAGCACTTTCCCTCTTGTTTCCTGCACTCAAGGGACATTGGTCTTCTTTTTATTTCTTGAACATACTAAGCTTGTTTCTACCTCAAAGCCTTTTTACATTCATTTGCTGTTCCTTCTACCTGGAGTTCTCATTCTCTGGGCCTCTTCAGCTGGTGGTTCTTTTCCATCATTAGGTCTCAGTTCAAAATCACCTCCACATAGAGTGTCTTCCCTGACAGACCCTGTAACTCTCCCAATCTCCCTTTGCCCTCCTTCCTCACCAAGGCCTGTCAGTGGGCTTGGGAGCCTCCTCTCCTTCCTCTCCACCATCCACTACCAAGGATGCCCCTTCAGTCTCTTGACTAGGGGCTGACAACCTTTGTCTGCTCAGATAGTAAATATTTTAGACTTTGTGAGACATATACTATCTATGTTGCATATTTTCTTTTGCTTGTTTTACAACCCTTTAAACCTATAAAAACCATTCTTAGCTTTCAGTTCCACACAAAGACCATGGGCGAGATTTGGAATCTAGGCCGCATCCGAACAACCTGGCTTTAGATTGGCTCACCTTATTTCATATGCTTCACAATCTATCACCACCTGGAGTTATCTTGTTCATTTGTTATCTTGATATTGTTTGTCTCTCCCATGAAATGACTGAGAAATGTATGTGTCTTGGATCTCTGGTCTCTGATACAGTGCCTGGCACATAGGAGGCCCATGATGTATTTTTGTTGGATGAAAAAATAAATAAATGAATGCATAGGTTTTGGAGGCTAATGAATTTGGGTCGGAATCCACGCATGTCGTTGAATCCCTGTAGAAATTAGGCAAATCACTTAACATTCTAATTTTCAATGTTATCATGGGCAAAATGATAATAACAAAGCTCCCTTGCTGGGTGGTTGGGATGATGGATTGAGAGGATACCCACAAAGCACCCCGCCAGGAGAAGGCTCTCAGTAAACACCAGCTCCCTTTGGCACACTTTCTTCAGAAGGGACAGCATCTCTTACTTGTTTATCACCCAGTCCTAAGTCTGCTCCCTCACCCTCCCTCGGTCCAACCTCATCAAGGTCCCAGCATGCTTTGCGGCAGAGCCTCTCCAAGTATGATGAACCTCTTGGAGCAATAAACAGAGTGTTTACAGCAGAGATTGCTGCACGCAGTTGGGATGGAGGCCATAAGTGTGATTGATGGAAGCTGAGAGCATGGAGCTATCTGGTGGGGATGCAGATCCCCTTGGATTTAGAGAATGGCCTCCGCCCCTCCTTGTCCTTGGCCAGGCCTGGCTCTAGCTTTGATTGTAATTCCCCTGACTTTTTGGAGAGAGATGGGAGGAAACAGCACAGCCAATGAAGAGCTTTCCAAACTCCCCCCAGGGAAGCTTTTTGCTTCATGAGCTCCAAGGAACTGGAACAAGATCCTCAAAGTGTGCGTGCTGCCCAGCTGTCGCCACGTGGAGGGTCTTGGAGGAATTCTACAATCCCAGAATGTCAGAGCTGAAGGGAGTTGAGAGACCCTGTGAACTCCTCCTCCCTCCTCACTGAGATCTGTCCATGGGCGTTGGAGACTCCTCTCCTTCCTTCCTCTCCATTATTGCCCCATCCAGCCTTGTTAGCTCTCTCCTGGTGGGTCTGGCCTAACTGCCACTGTCATGTCCCTTCTAGGTCATTCTTTTTGCTCTGGAGTCACCTCTCTAAGTCTGATCAGGTTAGTCCCTACTGAAAACCCTTGGATGGACCCCATTGCCTCCGGATGAGGTCTAAATCCTTAGTCCATTTGTGATGTCGTCCACAACCTGGGACCCATCTATCTTTCCCCCATGCACTGCGCTCCACTGTCCCAGTCTCCTGGGTTTCAAGCACACTTCAGCCTTCGAGCTCTGCTGGATCGAATGCCTCCACTCCTGTAAGATGGGCCTAGACCCTCCCTCCTGCCCCCTTCCAAGGTTGCACAGCACTCTCACTGGTCCTTTCGAGTAGCTCTTTTGACACACGGCTCTAATTCATGTTACCAATAGCTAACACTTATCAGCTGTTGACCATGGGCCTGGCCTTGATCTGCCCTAAGTACCTTAAGGGTTAAGTCATTTGCTCTCAACCAGCCTACAAGTTAGGCAATTATTATTACTATTTTAGAGACAAAGTGAGGGACTACAGTATAAAGTCACTTGCCCAAAGTCACATGGCTAGTGATGGGGCGGGGGGTTTGAACTTGAACTCAGAGTATAACTCCAGAGCCCACGCCTAGTGCACTGAGGTCGTGAAGACACATCAGACATGGCTCCTGCCCATAGGAAATCCCAGTCCGTGAAAGCCAGGGACAAGAGAGATGGTATGACTTAGTTAACATGAAGCCTGGCCCAGAGCAGGGGTGTGACTCCTGCTTATTCTTATAAGGAGCACCTGATCAAATATGACTTTTGTCCAGACTGCCTGGTCCACACAGGAGTGAACCAGGCCCCAGAGGGGACATACGTTGCTCCAGGTCATGAGCCATGCTCATTCTAGGGTCCAGGTGCCTCTCTTTCCTTTTCTCAGGGAAATCTGTTCGAGGACTAGATATGGGCCCTGCTTCTGGGAGAGGGGCATGGCATGGCTATTTCCCAAATTTGTATGTGCTCGGTCCTTTCAGCCTCCATCGGTTGTAGCTGTGGGCCGGCTGCTGCCTGTCCACAGTCCTCACAAGGATGATTCAGAACGTCTACTGATCAGGTTGGTCTCGGGGGGATCTCTCTGTAAACTAGCACCCATGTGGAATCCAGAGTTGAAAATGATTTTATGTGTTACAGATTCTATGTGTGTATCCTTTATAATGCATCATATTTGAATCTCCAACATGCAAACCTGATAAGCCCTCCCTCTCAAGAACCTTCAGTGGCTCCCTAGTGCTTTCTGAATTAAGCTCAAATTCATTATCCTGGCTTTCAAACCTTTCCCAATCTAAATGCTGCTTATCTTTTCACTGCACCTATAAATATTCTTGACCTCACAGTCAACCAGGACTACTTGCTGCAGGGAAGTACTATGGGTAAGGATGTAAGGGACAAATACCTTACAGTCCCACGCTCTGCATCCTGTCTCAGTCCTGTCTGTTTACCTGCGTGATCTTGGGTTCAGTACTCCAAACCCAGAGCCGTGCCCATCACAATATGCTGCCTCTCTGATCTCCGGTAGGCACAAAAAGCAGTGGGCGAGTATGCAGAAGGCCCCAGTGCCTGGGTGGTCTGTTGGAGGCAGAGAGAGAAAGAGGGGCAGCTTTCACAGTGCTAGGACGTATTAGGGTCTTTGAAAATTTATTCCTCTTTACCCTTCTTTCCTCCTACCATGTTTTGAATTCTGTCAAATGAGGGTGGCATTCTGTTTAGGTGACTTACAAGTAAGTGCCAGCTAAGGGTGACCCAGAGACTGTTTAGGTGGAGTTCAAGTTCTGTTTATGAGAGTCCTGAGCTCCATTTTAGTAGTTCTTAGGGTGTCCTGTCAGAGCACACACACTTTCTTGCCAGCGCAGGCTGCCGAGAGCCTGCAGATGCACAGTTGACCCCACTCGAGCACTGGCTGTGCCTCTGCTGACGGGAAGGCTGGGAGGGGAGGGCTCGGGGCTCCTGGCAGGTATGCTGCTGATCTCTTAGTGAATATAATTTTCACTGGACAGATGTTTTCTGCTGGTGGAAAAAGAAATAATAACTGTGCTGGGACCCCCCACTTTCATGGCTGGAGTGTCGCCAGCACTAAAATAACAGCTCTCTTTCGAGTGTGTACATACATTCTTCCAGCCCGGCCAGTGGCTGCGGGCCACCCTGAGTCCACACAGAAATGTGTGAGTGTGTGTGAATGAGTGTGTGAGTGAGTGTATGAGAGAGTGGGTGTGAGTGTGCTCATGCATGAGTGTGTGCACATGTGTGTGTGCACATGTGTTTGTGAGTGTGTGTTTGTGTGTGCATGTGTGTGTTTGTGAGTGTGTGCATGTGTGTGAATGTGTGAGTGTGACTGTGTATGTGTGTTTGTGTATGTGAGTGTGCACACGTATGTGAATGTGAGAGTGTGTGTGTCCACACATGTGTGTGCAAATGTGATGGGATCGAATGTCCAAATCCTGACTGGCTTCAGGCCCACTTCAGAAATGCCTTCTCTTCCAGGAAGCCTCCCCAGACCACTCAGCTGGAGGTAGTCGTGCTCTTTTGGAGCCTACTGCTTCCCCCCAGTATTACGGGAGGCCTGGCCAAGCATGCAGCAAGTACAGCCTGGAAAAATGGAACTGAATTTGAATCCAGCATGATCATTTAAGAGCTGTATGATCTCAGGTCCCAGTTTCCCTACTTTAGAGTAGGAATAACAATACACACCTGCTAGGGTTATTCTGAGATATTAATACAGTAACATATATGTGCCCAGTAGAGAGAATGCCTTCAATCAATGTTAGCTGCCCTCCCTCCCGGACTGTTGCCAGCTTTGTGAGGGCAGCACCCAGGATCTTCTCTCGTAATCTCTGTCTGTGCTGGCTTCACCAGTTCCTTAGGGAAGGCAACGAATCCATACAGTCATGCATTGCTTAATGACAGGAATGTACTCTAAGTCATGCTTCCTTAGGCAATTTCATGGCAGTGCAAACATCATAGACTGTACTTACACAAAGCTAGATGGTGATGCCTACTACACACCTAGGCTATGTGGTATAGCCTAGTGCTCCTAGACTACAAACCTGGACAGCATGGTACTATGCTGAATGCTGTAGGCAGTTATAACACTGTGGAGAGCATTTCTGTATCTAAACATAGAAAAGGCACAGTAAAAATACAGTATTGTAATCTTATGGGACCAGTTGCGCATACGCTGTCTGTCATTGACCAAAACATCAGTATGTGGTGCAGGACTGTAAACGTCTGGGGAGAATGGTGTTTGCTTGACATACACTAGCGAGCAAGAAAGATTTGATGTCAAAGTGAAAAATCAACTGATGGACTTGAGAAGCTTTTGGCTTATCAAGCTTAGCAATTGGCTTTATATTCATTCATTTTTCATTTATATGGTAAATATGTTACTAGTTTGAGTGACGTGAGTGTATTGGTTAATGCAAAAGCCACAGCATGATGGAACTAGTAAGGATTTTAGTGACAGGTCACGTGGTCATTGTGTAGAGAGGGGCAGTGAGTTGCTTAAAGACACATAGCCATGTTATGGCTAAGCTGGGTTTTGCATCAAGGACTCCTGACTTTCAGATCATTACAGGACAACACTTATCTCCATCAAATGTATAGTTTTGACAGAGGTCAGCTCTGGGTGTGACAGTCCCAGCCCTTTCAGTAGCTTTCTGCCTTGGAATGACACTTTTTGGGCTTCCACGCGGTGTCCCCATGACTGATGTAGGAGTGGAAAGTACGATGTTTACTTTCTTTCCTCCATTTCCCCTGTGACGGAAGAATAAAGAATTCTTTGGTGCCTGGCAGCCCACACCACCCGGCTCCGCTTGAACATGAAAGAGTGCAGGCAGCCGCTTTCACTTCTAATTTGTCTCAAGCGGAATAATCCAAAAGGTGGATTTCAGGGGTTTCCTGGAGACAGAAATGCTACCTACCCTGTGGCCTACGTCTGAAGGGGAACTTTCATGAAATACAGCTCAGGTATTTGATGTCTCCTGGACAGAATAATGAAACACTTCTTACAGGCAATTTATGAGTCTGAAAAACAGGCAGCTGACTTTCAAAGGCAGACGCCACAGTGCCAGCAGGTTTCTCTCAAGGTCAAGGCAAAGATGAAAACGTGCCTGAGGCTAAGTGGAGGGAGGTTTGCATTTGGGCGGGTGTGATGGATTTCATTTCAAGCTGTTGGCACCTTTTGCCACACCCCTCTTCTGCATTATGAGGAAAAGACCACTGGACTTGAAATCACAGGTCTGGAGATGAATTCTGACTCCACCACTTACCAGCTGTGTGACCTTGAGAGGTCACTTGACCTCTCTGAGCACAGGGTTCTCATGATTACAATGAAAGAAACACTCTCACCTCCAATAACTATTATGCATATTAAACGTGAAAGTGCTGGACACATAATAGGAAGGCAAAGTGTTAAACATAAAACGAGTGCAAGTGTTTACCACATATGTATTTTGCCAAGGAGTAAAATAATAAAAAGGTGAATATTTATTGAGGGCCTGCTATAAGCTACCAAGTTAGGGAATCTGGGGCCTACTGCTGGCCCCATCAACAACTTTCTGTGGCCTTTGATCAAGTCATGTTTTCTTCTTTCTAGGCTTTGTTTTCCCTATCTAGTAATAAAAGCTGACATTTACTAAAGACTTACTACTTGCCAGGAACTGTGAAAATGACTTATGTCTCTCTCCCTCTTTTTCTTCCTTCCTCCCTCACTCCTTCCTTCCTTCTTTCCTTCTTTCCCTCCCCTCCTCTCCCCTCCCCTCCTCTCCCCTCCCCTCTCCTCTCTTCCCCCCTCCCCTCCCCCCTCTCTTCCCCCCTCCCCTCCCCCTCTCTTCTCCCCTCCCCTCCCCCTCCTCCCCTCTCTTCCCCCCTCCCCTCCCCCCTCTCTTCCCCCCTCCCCTCCCCCTCCTCCCCCTCCTCCCCTCTCTTCCCCCCATCCTCTTCCCTCCCATCCTCTCCCCTCCCCTCCCCTCCTGTCCTGTCCTCTCCCCTCCCCTCCCCTACTCCCCCTCCTCCCCCTCCC